>NW_026279495.1:2500-10269 GCF_023373465.1 Oncorhynchus keta
CTATGGCACCCTGTTCCCTGTATGGTTCACTACTTCTGACCTGAGTCCTATGGCACCCTGTTCCCTGTATGGTTCACTACTTCTGACCTGAGCCCTATGGCACCCTGTATGGTTCACTACTTCTGACCTGAGCCCTATGGCACCCTGTTCCCTGTATGGTTCACTACTTCTGACCTGAGTCCTATGGCACCCTGTATGGTTCACTACTTCTGACCTGAGTCCTATGGCACCCGGTATGGTTCACTACTTCTGACCTGAGCCCTATGGCACCCTGTTCCCTGTATGGTTCACTACTTCTGACCTGAGCCCTATGGCTCCCTGTTCCCTGTATGGTTCACTACTTCTGACCTGAGTCCTATGGCTCCCTGTTCCCTGTATGGTTCACTACTTCTGACCTGAGTCCTATGGCTCCCTGTTCCCTGTATGGGTCACTACTGACCTGAGTCCTATGGCACCCTGTTCCCTGTATGGTTCACTACTTCTGACCTGAGCCCTATGGCATCCTGTATGGTTCACTACTTCTGACCTGAGCCCTATGGCACCCTGTATGGTTCACTACTTCTGACCTGAGTCCTATGGCTCCTGTTCCCTGTATGGGTCACTACTTCTGACCTGGAGTCCTATGGCACCCTGTTCCCTGTATGGTTCACTACTTCTGACCTGAGCCCTATGGCATCCTGTATGGTTCACTACTTCTGACCTGAGCCCTATGGCATCCTGTATGGTTCACTACTTCTGACCTGAGCCCTATGGCACCCTGTATGGTTCACTACTTCTGACCTGAGCCCTATGGCTCCCTGTATGGTTCACCACTTCTGACCTGAACCCTATGGCTCCCTGTATGGTTCATTACTTCTGACCTGAGTCCTATGGCTCCCTGTTCCCTGTATGGTTCACTACTTCTGACCTGAGCCCTATGGTACCCTGTATGGTTCACTACTTCTGACCTGAGCCCTATGGCACCCTGTATGGTTCACTACTTCTGACCTGAGCCCTATGGCACCCTGTTCCTGTATGGTTCACTACTTCTGACCTGAGCCCTATGGCACCCTCTATGGTTCACTACTTCTGACCTGAGTCCTATGGCTCCCTGTATGGTTCACTACTTCTGACCTGAGTCCTATGGCACCCTGTATGGTTCACTACTTCTGACCTGAGCCATATGGCTCCCTGTTCCCTGTATGGTTCACTACTTCTGACCTGAGTCCTATGGCACCCTGTTCCCTGTATGGTTCACTACTTCTGACCTGAACCCTATGGCACCCTGTTCCCTGTATGGTTCACTACTTCTGACCTGAACCCTATGGCACCCTGTTCCCTGTATGGTTCACTACTTCTGACCTGAGTCCTATGGCACCCTGTATGGTTCACTACTTCTGACCTGAGTCCTATGGCACCCTGTTCCCTGTATGGTTCACTACTTCTGACCTGAACCCTATGGCACCCTGTATGGTTCACTACTTCTGACCTGAGTCCTATGGCTCCCTGTATGGTTCATTACTTCTGACCTGAGTCCTATGGCTCCCTGTTCCCTGTATGGTTCACTACTTCTGACCTGAGTCCTATGGCACCCTGTTCCCTGTATGGTTCACTACTTCTGACCTGAACCCTATGGCACCTGTATGGTTCACTACTTCTGACCCTGAGCCCTATGGCTCCCTGTATGGTTCACTACTTCTGACCTGAGCCCTATGGCACCCTGTTCCCTGTATGGTTCACGACTTCTGACCTGAGCCCTATGGCACCCTGTTCCCTGTATGGTTCACTACTTCTGACCTGAGCCCTATGGCACCCTGTATGGTTCACTACTTCTGACCTGAGCCCTATGGCTCCCTGTTCCCTGTATGGTTCACTACTTCTGACCTGAGTCCTATGGCTCCCGGTTCCCTGTATGGTTCACTACTTCTGACCTCAGTCCTATGGCTCCCTGTATGGTTCACTACTTCTGACCTGAGCCCTATGGCACCCTGTTCCCTGTATGGTTCACTACTTCTGACCTGAGCCCTATGGCACCCTGTATGGTTCACTACTTCTGACCTGAGCCCTATGGCTCCCTGTATGGTTCACTACGTCTGACCTGAGCCCTATGGCACCCTGTTCCCTGTATGGTTCACCACTTCTGACCTGAGTCCTATGGCACCCTGTTCCCTGTATGGTTCACGACTTCTGACCTGAGTCCTATGGCACCCTGTATGGTTCACTACTTCTGACCTGAGCCCTATGGCTCCCTGTTCCCCTGTATGGTTCACTACTTCTGACCTGAACCCTATGGCACCCTGTTCCCTGTATGGTTCACTACTTCTGACCTGAACCCTATGGCACCCTGTATGGTTCACTACTTCTGACCTGAGTCCTATGGCACCCTGTTCCCTGTATGGTTCACTACTTCTGACCTGAGCCCTATGGCACCCTGTTCCCTGTATGGTTCACTACTTCTGACCTGAGCCCTATGGCACCCTGTATGGTTCACTACTTCTGACCTGAGCCCTATGGCTCCCTGTATGGTTCACTACTTCTGACCTGAGCCCTATGGCACCCTGTATGGTTCACTACTTCTGACCTGAGTCCTATGGCACCCTGTTCCCTGTATGGTTCACTACTTCTGACCTGAGCCCTATGGCACCCTGTATGGTTCACTACTTCTGACCTGAGCCCTATGGCACCCTGTTCCCTGTATGGTTCACTACTTCTGACCTGAGTCCTATGGCACCCTGTATGGTTCACTACTTCTGACCTGAGCCCTATGGCACCCTGTATGGTTCACTACTTCTGACCTGAGCCCTATGGCACCCTGTTCCCTGTATGGTTCACTACTTCTGACCTGAGCCCTATGGCACCCTGTATGGTTCACTACTTCTGACCTGAGTCCTATGGCACCCCTGTTCCCTGTATGGTTCACTACTTCTGACCTGAGCCCTATGGCACCCTGTATGGTTCACTACTTCTGACCTGAGCCCTATGGCACCCTGTTCCCTGTATGGTTCACTACTTCTGACCTGAGTCCGATTGGCACCCTGTATGGTTCACTACTTCTGACCTGAGTCCTATGGCACCCTGTATGGTTCACTACTTCTGACCTGAGTCCTATGGCACCCTGTATGGTTCACTACTTCTGACCTGAGCCCTATGGCTCCCTGTATGGTTCACTACTTCTGACCTGAGCCCTATGGCACCCTGTTCTCTGTATGGTTCACTACTTCTGACCTGAGTCCTATGGCACCCTGTTCCCTGTATGGTTCACTACTTCTGACCTGAGCCCTATGGCACCCTGTATGGTTCACTACTTCTGACCTGAGCCCTATGGCACCCTGTTCCCTGTATGGTTCACTACTTCTGACCTGAGTCCTATGGCACCCTGTATGGTTCACTACTTCTGACCTGAGTCCTATGGCACCCGGTATGGTTCACTACTTCTGACCTGAGCCCTATGGCACCCTGTTCCCTGTATGGTTCACTACTTCTGACCTGAGCCCTATGGCTCCCTGTTCCCTGTATGGTTCACTACTTCTGACCTGAGTCCTATGGCTCCCTGTTCCCTGTATGGTTCACTACTTCTGACCTGAGTCCTATGGCTCCCTGTTCCCTGTATGGGTCACCTTCTGACCTGAGTCCTATGGCACCCTGTTCCCTGTATGGTTCACTACTTCTGACCTGAGCCCTATGGCATCCTGTATGGTTCACTACTTCTGACCTGAGCCCTATGGCACCCTGTATGGTTCACTACTTCTGACCTGAGTCCTATGGCTCCCTGTTCCCTGTATGGGTCACTACTTCTGACCTGAGTCCTATGGCACCCTGTTCCCTGTATGGTTCACTACTTCTGACCTGAGCCCTATGGCATCCTGTATGGTTCACTACTTCTGACCTGAGCCCTATGGCTCCCTGTATGGTTCACTACTTCTGACCTGAGCCCTATGGCTCCCTGTATGGTTCACTACTTCTGACCTGAGCCCTATGGCACCCTGTTCCCTGTATGGTTCACTACTTCTGACCTGAGCCCTATGGCACCCTCTATGGTTCACTACTTCTGACCTGAGTCCTATGGCTCCCTGTATGGTTCACTACTTCTGACCTGAGTCCTATGGCACCCTGTTCCCTGTATGGTTCACTACTTCTGACCTGAGCCCTATGGCTCCCTGTTCCCTGTATGGTTCACTACTTCTGACCTGAGCCCTATGGCACCCTGTTCCCTGTATGGTTCACTACTTCTGACCTGAACCCTATGGCACCCTGTATGGTTCACTACTTCTGACCTGAACCCTATGGCACCCTGTATGGTTCACTACTTCTGACCTGAGCCCTATGGCACCCTGTTCCCTGTATGGTTCACTACTTCTGACCTGAGCCCTATGGCTCCCTGTTCCCTGTATGGTTCACTACTTCTGACCTGAGCCCTATGGCACCCTCTATGGTTCACTACTTCTGACCTGAGCCCTATGGCTCCCTGTATGGTTCACTACTTCTGACCTGAGCCCTATGGCACCCTGTTCCCTGTATGGTTCACTACTTCTGACCTGAGCCCTATGGCACCTCTATGGTTCACTACTTCTGACCTGAGTCCTATGGCTTTATGAAATGTGTTTCTATGGCCGAGCATCAAAGCTTAAGATCACCATGTGTAATGCCAAGCTTCTGGCTGGAGTGATGTGAAGCTCATCACCATTGAACTGTGGGGCAGTGGAAACACGTTCTCTGGAGTGATGTGAAGCTCATCACCATTGAACTGTGGGGCAGTGGAAACATGTTCTCTGGAGTGATGTGAAGCTCATCACCATTGAACTGTGGGGCAGTGGAAACACGTTCTCTGGAGTGATGTGAAGCTCATCACCATTGAACTGTGGGGCAGTGGAAACACGTTCTCTGGAGTGATGTGAAGCTCATCACCATTGAACTGTGGAAACACGTTCTCTGGAGTGATGAATCACCATCTGGGTTTGGCTGATGCCAGAAGAACGTTACCTGCCCCAATGCATAGTGCCAACTGTAAAGTTTGGTGGAGGAGGAATAATGGTCTGGGGCTGTTTTTCATGGTTTGGGCCCCTTAGTTCTAGTGAAGGGAAAGCTTAACACTACAGTATACAATGACATTCTAGATGATTCTGCCCTTTCCTGTTTCAGCATGACAACGCCTCGTGCACAAAGCGAGTTCAGCACAGAAATGGTTTGTCGGGATCGGTGTGGAAGAACTTGACTGGCCCGCACAGAGCCCTGACTCAAACCCATCGAACATCTTTGGGATGAATTGGAACGCCGACTGCGAGCCACTAATCGCCCAACATCAGTGTCCGACCTCACTCATTGCAGTGGCTTCCTTTCCTCTCGACCGATGCCTGAAAGCGGAGCTGTTTCGTACGCGTACAGTCCACATTTAAAGTTTCCAAACGGCCAAAACAGTCAATGAGAGGATATAGTGCAACAAAAAAAAGGTTTATTCTTCTTATATCAAACAAAAACTTAAAGCAGAGATGACTTGATGTGGAAAATACGAAATATAGGTCCCCAAACAGGAAGAGAGTCCAGATCTCAGTCTGAGTTGAAGAGTTCAACGTCCCAAAAAATGTCAAAGAGTTTGTTAATGTCTTTATTGTTTTGAAACTTCTGTATGTGTAATGTTTACGGTTAATTTTTATTGTTTATTTCACTTTTGTATAATATCTACCTCACTTGCTTTGGCAATGTTAACACATGTTTCCCATGACAATAAAGCCCTTGAATTGAATTGAGAGAGAGAGAGAGAGAGAGAGAGAGAGAGAGAGAGAGAGACAGAGAGAGAGAGAGAGAGAGAGAGACAGAGAGAGAGAGAGAGAGAGAGAGAGAGAGAGAGAGAGAAAGAGAGAGAGACAGAGAGAGACAGAGAGACAGAGACAGAGAGAGACAGAGAGAGAGAGAGAGAGAGAGAGAGAGAGAGAGAGACAGAGAGAGACAGAGAGAGAGAGAGACAGAGAGAGAGAGAGAGAGAGAGAGAGAGAGAGAGAGAGAGACAGAGACAGAAAGACAGAGAGAGAGACAGAGAGAGACAGAGAGAGACAGAGAGAGACAGAGAGAGATAATGACGGAAGTGCAGTCCATATATGTGCTGGTTGAGGAAGAATGGGTTGAAGTGGTTTCCTCATCATTACACTGTGTAATGTCTATAATTTGCCGTGAGATCCCCAGCTGCTATGAGACTTGTCGTACTGCGTGGGTCGGCTGTATGTAACTATGTGTGTGTTGGTGAATGTATATCAGATGTTAGATTGAAGGAACCAGATGGATAATTTTAAATAACCATTGTGTGAGTGAGAGCAGAACTAACAATGACCACAATGGTAGCAATAATTCTGTAAAGTGGGATACCTCTCTTCCCCGTCCGATCTCTCAAACTCTCTCCTTCTCCCTCCCTCTCCCTCTCTTCCCCGTCCGATCTCGATCTCTCAAACTCTCTCCTTCTCCCTGACCCTCCCTCTTCCTCTTCCTCTCTTCCCAGTCCGATCTCTCAAACTCTCTCCATCTCCCTGTCCCTCCCTCTTCCTCTCTTCCCTGTCCGATCTCTCAAACTCTCTCCTTCTCCCTGTCCCTCCCTCTTCCTCTCTTCCCAGTCCGATCTCTCAAACTCTCTCCTTCTCCATGACCCTCCCTCTTCCTCTCTTCCCCGTCCGATCTCTCAAACTCTCTCCTTCTCCCTGTCCCTCCCTCTTCCTCTCTTCCCAGTCCGATCTCTCAAACTCTCTCCTTCTCCCTGTCCCTCCCTCTTCCTCTCTTCCCAGTCCGATCTCTCAAACTCTCTCCTTCTCCATGACCCTCCCTCTCCCTCTCTTCCCCGTCCGATCTCGATCTCTCAAACTCTCTCCTTCTCCCTGACCCTCCCTCTCCCTCTCTTCCCAGTCCGATCTCTCAAACTCTCTCCATCTCCCTGACCCTCCCTCTTCCTCTCTTCCCCGTCCGATCTCTCAAACTCTCTCCTTCTCCCTGTCCCTCCCTCTCCCTCAAACTCTCTCCTTCTCCCTGACCCTCCCTCTCCCTCTCTTCCCCGTCCGATCTCTCAAACTCTCTCCTTCTCCCTGTCCCTCCCTCTCCCTCAAACTCTCTCCTTCTCCCTGTCCCTCCCTCTCCCTCTCTTCCCACTCCGATCTCTCAAACTCTCTCCTTCTCCCTATCCCTCCCTCTTCCTCTCTTCCCCGTCCGATCTCTCAAACTCCCTCCCCCTCTCTCTCTCCCTCTCACAGTCAGATGTTTAACTAGATCATAGAGACAGCAGTTTCCCAGCCAGGTGTTTAACTAGATCATAGAGACAGCCGTTTCCAGCCAGGTGTTTAACTAGATCATAGAGGCAGCAGTTTCCCAGCCAGGTGTTTAACTAGATCATAGAGACAGCCGTTTCCAGCCAGGTGTTTAACTAGATCATAGAGGCAGCAGTTTCCCAGCCAGGTGTTTAACTAGATCATAGAGACAGCCGTTTCCAGCCAGGTGTTTAACTAGATCATAGAGGCAGCAGTTTCCCAGTCAGGTGTTTAACTAGAGACAGACAGAGTTCTCAGTGGGAGTATTCAGGTCTGCTGGAATGATCCAGAAGGTGTTCGAATAGACAGTATCCCTGTCATAACAATGACTATGTACTGAGAGGAGAGGAGAGGAGAGGAGAGGAGAGGAGAGGAGAGGAGAGGAGAGGAGGAGAGAGGAGAGGGAAGGAGAGGAGAGGAGAGGAGAGGAGAGGAGAGGAGAGGAGATGTTCAGGTCTGCTGGAATGATCTAGAAGGTGTTCTGATAATGATAAGCCAGGTAATGGAGAC
>NW_026279496.1:0-24885 GCF_023373465.1 Oncorhynchus keta
CCAGAGTCATTTAAATGTGTTCCAGAGTCATTTAAATGTGTTCCAGAGTCATTTAAATATGTTCCAGAGTCATTTAAATGTGGAACAGAGTCATTTAAATGTGTTCCAGAGTCATTTAAAATGTGTTCCAGAGTCATTTAAATGTGTTCCAGAGTCATTTAAATGTGTTCCAGAGTCATTTAAATGTGTTCCAGAGTCATTTAAATGTGTTCCAGAGTCATTTAAATGTGTTCCAGAGTCATTTAAATATAGCCCAGAGTCATTTAAATGTGTTCCAGAGTCATTTAAATATAGCCCAGAGTCATTTAAATGTGTTCCAGAGTCATTTAAATGTGTCTCCAGAGTCATTTAAATGTGTTCCAGAGTCATTTAAATGTGTTCCAGAGTCATTTAAATGTGTTCCAGAGTCATTTTTAAATATAGTAAATCCAGAGTCATTTAAATGTGTTCCAGAGTCATTTAAATGTGTTCCAGAGTCATTTAAATGTGTTCCAGAGTCATTTAAATGTGTTCCAGAGTCATTTAAATGTGTTCCAGAGTCATTTAAATGTGTTCCAGAGTCATTTAAATGTGTTCCAGAGTCATTTAAATGTGTTCCAGAGTCGTTTAAATGTGTTCCAGAGTCATTTAAAATATGTTCCAGAGTCATTTAAATATGTTCCAGAGTCATTTAAATATGTTCCAGAGTCATTTAAATGTGTTCCAGAGTCATTTAAATATGTTCCAGAGTCATTTAAATATGTTCCAGAGTCATTTAAATGTTCCAGAGTCATTTAAATGTTCCAGAGTCATTTAAATGTGTTCCAGAGTCATTTAAATGTGTTCCAGAGTCATTTAAATGTGTTCCAGAGTCATTTAAATGTTCCAGAGTCATTTAAATATGTTCCAGTCATTTAAATATGTTCCAGAGTCATTTAAATGTGTTCCAGAGTCATTTAAATATGTTCCAGAGTCATTTAAATGTGTTCCAGAGTCGTTTAAATGTGTTCCAGAGTCGTTTAAATGTGTTCCAGAGTCGTTTAAATGTGTTCCAGAGTCATTTAAATGTGTTCCAGAGTCATTTAAATGTGTCTCCAGAGTCATTTAAATGTGTTCCAGAGTCATTTAAAATGTGTTCCAGAGTCATTTAAATGTGTTCCAGAGTCATTTAAATGTGTTCCAGAGTCGTTTAAATGTGTTCCAGAGTCGCTTAAATGTGTTCCAGAGTCATTTAAATGTGTTCCAGAGTCATTTAAATGTGTTCCAGAGTCATTTAAATATTCCAGAGTCATTTAAATGTGTTCCAGAGTCATTTAAATGTGTTCCAGAGAGTCATTTAAATGTGTTCCAGAGTCATTTAAATAAGCACCCAGAGTGTTCCAGAGTCATTTAAATCCAGAGTCATTTAAATGTGTTCCAGAGTCATTTAAATGTGTTCCAGAGTCATTTAAATGTGTCTCCAGAGTCATTTAAATGTGTTCCAGAGTCATTTAAATGTGTTCCAGAGTCATTTAAATGTGTTCCAGAGTCATTTAAATGTGTTCCAGAGTCATTTAAATATGTTCCAGAGTCATTTAAATGTGTTCCAGAGTCATTTAAATGTGTTCCAGAGTCATTTAAATGTGTTCCAGAGTCATTTAAATGTAAATTCCAGAGTCATTTAAATGTGTTCCAGAGTCATTTAAATGTGTTCCAGAGTCATTTAAATGTGTTCCAGAGTCATTTAAATGTAAATGTGTTCCAGAGTCATTTAAATGTGTTCCAGAGTCATTTAAATATGTTCCAGAGTCATTTAAATGTTCCAGAGTCATTTAAATGTGTTCCAGAGTCATTTAAATGTGTTCCAGAGTCATTTAAATGTGTTCCAGAGTCATTTAAATATGTTCCAGAGTCATTTAAATGTGTTCCAGAGTCATTTAAATGTGTTCCAGAGTCATTTAAATGTGTTCCAGAGTCATTTAAATGTGTTCCAGAGTCGTTTAAATGTGTTCCAGAGTCATTTAAATATGTTCCAGAGTCATTTAAATATGTTCCAGAGTCATTTAAATGTGTTCCAGAGTCATTTAAATATGTTCCAGAGTCATTTAAATGTGTTCCAGAGTCATTTAAATGTGTTCCAGAGTCATTTAAAATGTGTTCCAGAGTCATTTAAATGTGTTCCAGAGTCATTTAAATGTGTTCCAGAGTCATTTAAATGTGTTCCAGAGTCATTTAAATGTGTTCCAGAGTCATTTAAATGTGTTCCAGAGTCATTTAAATGTGTTCCAGAGTCATTTAAATGTGTTCCAGAGTCATTTAAATATGTTCCAGAGTCATTTAAATGTGTTCCAGAGTCATTTAAATGTGTTCCAGAGTCATTTAAATGTGTCTCCAGAGTCATTTAAATGTGTTCCAGAGCCGTTTAAAGAGTCATTTAAATGTGTTCCAGAGTCATTTAAATGTCTCCAGAGTCATTTAAATATGTTCCAGAGTCATTTAAATGTGTTCCAGAGTCATTTAAATGTGTTCCAGAGTCGTTTAAATGTAGCTCCAGAGTCATTTAAATGTGTTCCAGAGTCATTTAAATGTGTTCCAGAGTCATTTAAATGTGTTCCAGAGTCATTTAAATGTGTTCCAGAGTCATCCAGAGTCATTTAAATGTGTTCCAGAGTCATTTAAATATGTTCCAGAGTCATTTAAATGTGTTCCAGAGTCATTTAAATGTGTTCCAGAGTCATTTAAATTCCAGAGTCGTTTAAATGTGTTCCAGAGTCATTTAAATGTGTTCCAGAGTCATTTAAATGTGTTCCAGAGTCATTTAAATGTGTTCCAGAGTCATTTAAATGTGTTCCAGAGTCATTTAAATGTGTTCCAGAGTCATTTAAATGTCATTTAAATGTTCCAGAGTCATTTAAATGTGTTCCAGAGTCATTTAAATGTGTTCCAGAGTCATTTAAATGTGTTCCAGAGTCATTTAAATGTGTTCCAGAGTCATTTAAATGTGTTCCAGAGTCATTTAAATGTGTTCCAGAGTCATTTAAATGTGTTCCAGAGTCATTTAAATGTGTTCCAGAGTCATTTAAATGTGTTCCAGAGTCATTTAAATGTGTTCCAGAGTCATTTAAATGTGTTCCAGAGTCATTTAAATGTGTTCCAGAGTCATTTAAATGTGTTCCAGAGTCATTTAAATGTGTTCCAGAGTCATTTAAATGTGTTCCAGAGTCATTTAAATGTAAGTTCCAGAGTCATTTAAATGTGTTCCAGAGTCATTTAAATGTGTTCCAGAGTCATTTAAATGTGTTCCCCAGAGTCATTTAAATGTGTTCCAGAGTCATTTAAATGTTCCAGAGTCATTTAAATGTGTTCCAGAGTCATTTAAATGTGTTCCAGAGTCATTTAAATATGTTCCAGAGTCATTTAAATGTGTTCCAGAGTCATTTAAATGTGTTCCAGAGTCATTTAAATGTGTTCCAGAGTCATTTAAATGTGTTCCAGAGTCATTTAAATAGTTCCAGATTTAAATGTGTTCCAGAGTCATTTAAATGTGTTCCAGAGTCATTTAAATGTGTTCCAGAGTCATTTAAATGTGTTCCAGAGTCATTTAAATGTGTTCCAGAGTCATTTAAATGTGTTCCAGAGTCATTTCATTTAAATGTGTTCCAGAGTCATTTAAATGTGTCTCCAGAGTCATTTAAATGTGTTCCAGAGTCATTTAAATGTGTTCCAGAGTCATTTAAATATGTTCCAGAGTCATTTAAATGTCATTTGTTCCAGAGTCATTTAAATGTGTTCCAGAGTCATTTAAATGTGTTCCAGAGTCGTTTAAATGTGTTCCAGAGTCATTTAAAATGTTCCAGAGTCATTTAAATATGTTCCAGAGTCATTTAAATGTGTTCCAGAGTCATTTAAATGTGTTCCAGAGTCATTTAAATGTCCAGAGTCATTTCCAGAGTCATTTAAATATGTTCCAGAGTCATTTAAATGTGTTCCAGAGTCATTTAAATGTGTTCCAGAGTCATTTAAATGTGTTCCAGAGTCATTTAAATGTGTTCCAGAGTCATTTAAATGTGTTCCAGAGTCATTTAAATGTGTTCCAGAGTCATTTAAATGTGTTCCAGAGTCATTTAAATGTGTTCCAGAGTCATTTAAATGTGTTCCAGAGTCATTTAAATGTGTTCCAGAGTCATTTAAATGTGTTCCAGAGTCATTTAAATGTGTTCCAGAGCCATTTAAATGTGTTCCAGAGTCATTTAAATGTGTTCCAGAGTCATTTAAATGTGTTCCAGAGTCATTTAAATGTGTTCCAGAGTCATTTAAATGTGTTCCAGAGTCATTTAAATGTGTTCCAGAGTCATTTAAATGTGTTCCAGAGTCATTTAAATGTGTTCCAGAGTCATTTAAATGTGTTCCAGAGTCATTTAAATGTGTTCCAGAGTCATTTAAATGTGTTCCAGAGTCATTTAAATGTGTTCCAGAGTCATTTAAATGTGTTCCAGAGTCATTTAAATGTGTTCCAGAGTCATTTAAATGTGTTCCAGAGTCATTTAAATGTGTTCCAGAGTCATTTAAATGTGTTCCAGAGTCATTTAAATGTGTTCCAGAGTCATTTAAATGTGTTCCAGAGTCATTTAAATGTGTTCCAGAGTCATTTAAATGTGTTCCAGAGTCATTTAAATGTGTTCCAGAGTCATTTAAATGTGTTCCAGAGTCATTTAAATGTGTTCCAGAGTCATTTAAATGTGTTCCAGAGTCATTTAAATGTGTTCCAGAGTCATTTAAATGTGTTCCAGAGTCATTTAAATGTGTTCCAGAGTCATTAAATTTCCAGAGTCATTTAAATGTGTTCCAGAGTCATTTAAATGTGTTCCAGAGTCATTTAAATGTTCCAGAGTCATTTAAATGTGTTCCAGAGTCATTTAAATGTGTTCCAGAGTCATTTAAATGTGTTCCAGAGTCATTTAAATGTGTTCCAGAGTCATTTAAATGTGTTCCAGAGTCATTTAAATGTGTTCCAGAGTCATTTAAATGTGTTCCAGAGTCATTTAAATGTGTTCCAGAGTCATTTTTGTTCCAGAGTCATTTAAATGTGTTCCAGAGTCATTTAAATGTGTTCCAGAGTCATTTAAATGTGTTCCAGAGTCATTTAAATGTGTTCCAGAGTCATTTAAATGTGTTCCAGAGTCATTTAAATGTGTTCCAGAGTCATTTAAATAAATGTTCCAGAGTCATTTAAATGTGTTCCAGAGTCATTTAAATGTGTTCCAGAGTCATTTAAATGTGTTCCAGAGTCATTTAAATGTGTTCCAGAGTCATTTAAATGTGTTCCAGAGTCATTTAAATGTGTTCCAGAGTCATTTAAATATGTTCCAGAGTCATTTAAATGTCATTTGTTCCAGAGTCATTTAAATGTGTTCCAGAGTCATTTAAATGTGTTCCAGAGTCATTTAAATGTGTTCCAGAGTCATTTAAATGTGTTCCAGAGTCATTTAAATGTGTTCCAGAGTCATTTAAAAGATTAAATGTGTTCCAGAGTCATTTAAATGTGTTCCAGAGTCATTTAAATGTGTTCCAGAGTCATTTAAATGTGTTCCAGAGTCATTTAAATGTGTTCCAGAGTCATTTAAATGTGTTCCAGAGTCATTTAAATGTGTTCCAGAGTCATTTAAATGTGTTCCAGAGTCATTTAAATGTGTTCCAGAGTCATTTAAATCCAGAGCCATTTGTTCCAGAGTCATTTAAATGTGTTCCAGAGTCATTTAAATGTGTTCCAGAGTCATTTAAATGTGTTCCAGAGTCATTTAAATGTGTTCCAGAGTCATTTAAATGTGTTCCAGAGTCATTTAAATGTGTTCCAGAGTCATTTAAATGTGTTCCAGAGTCATTTAAATATGTTCCAGAGTCATTTAAATGTGTTCCAGAGTCATTTTTAAATCCAGAGTCATTTAAATGTGTTCCAGAGTCATTTAAATCATTTAAATGTGTTCCAGAGTCATTTAAATGTGTTCCAGAGTCATTTAAATGTGTTCCAGAGTCATTTAAATGTGTTCCAGAGTCATTTAAATGTGTTCCAGAGTCATTTAAATATGTTCCAGAGTCATTTAAATGTGTCTCCAGAGTCATTTAAATGTGTTCCAGAGTCATTTAAATGTGTTCCAGAGTCATTTAAATGTGTTCCAGAGTCATTTAAATGTGTTCCAGAGTCATTTAAATGTGTCTCCAGAGTCATTTAAATGTGTTCCAGAGTCATTTAAATATGTTCCAGAGTCATTTAAATGTGTTCCAGAGTCATTTAAATGTGTTCCAGAGTCATTTAAATGTGTTCCAGAGTCATTTAAATGTGTTCCAGAGTCATTTAAATGTGTTCCAGAGTCATTTAAATGTGTTCCAGAGTCATTTAAATGTGTTCCAGAGTCATTTAAATGTGTTCCAGAGTCATTTAAATGTGTTCCAGAGTCATTTAAATGTCCAGAGTCATTTAAATGTGTTCCAGAGTCATTTAAATATAGTTCCAGAGTCATTTAAATGTGTTCCAGAGTCATTTAAATGTGTTCCAGAGTCATTTAAATGTGTTCCAGAGTCATTTAAATGTGTTCCAGAGTCATTTAAATGTTCCAGAGTCATTTAAATGTGTTCCAGAGTCATTTAAATGTGTTCCAGAGTCATTTAAATGTGTTCCAGAGTCATTTAAATGTGTTCCAGAGTCATTTAAATGTGTTCCAGAGTCATTTAAATGTGTTCCAGAGTCATTTAAATGTGTTCCAGAGTCATTTAAATGTGTTCCAGAGTCATTTAAATGTTCCAGAGTAAATGTGTTCCAGAGTCATTTAAATGTGTTCCAGAGTCATTTAAATGTGTTCCAGAGTCATTTAAATATGTTCCAGAGTCATTTAAATGTGTTCCAGAGTCATTTAAATGTGTTCCAGAGTCATTTAAATGTGTTCCAGAGTCATTTAAATGTGTTCCAGAGTCATTTAAATGTGTTCCAGAGTCATTTAAATGTGTTCCAGAGTCATTTAAATGTGTTCCAGAGTCATTTAAATGTGTTCCAGAGTCATTTAAATGTGTTCCAGAGTCATTTAAATGTGTTCCAGAGTCATTTAAATGTGTTCCAGAGTCATTTAAATGTGTTCCAGAGTCATTTAAATGTGTTCCAGAGTCATTTAAATGTGTTCCAGAGTCATTTAAAGTCATTTAAATGTGTTCCAGAGTCATTTAAATGTGTTCCAGAGTCATTTAAATGTGTTCCAGAGTCATTTAAATGTGTTCCAGAGTCATTTAAATGTGTTCCAGAGTCATTTAAATTGTTCCAGAGTCATTTAAATGTGTTCCAGAGTCATTTAAATGTGTTCCAGAGTCATTTAAATGTGTTCCAGAGTCATTTAAATGTGTTCCAGAGTCATTTTTAAATGTGTTCCAGAGTCATTTAAATGTGTTCCAGAGTCATTTAAATATGTTCCAGAGTCATTTAAAGAGTCATTTAAATGTGTTCCAGAGTCATTTAAATGTGTTCCAGAGTCGTTTAAATGTGTTCCAGAGTCATTTAAATGTGTTCCAGAGTCATTTAAATATGTTCCAGAGTCATTTAAATGTGTTCCAGAGTCATTTAAATGTGTTCCAGAGTCATTTAAATGTGTTCCAGAGTCATTTAAATGTGTTCCAGAGTCATTTAAATGTGTTCCAGAGTCATTTAAATGTGTTCCAGAGTCATTTAAATGTGTTCCAGAGTCATTTAAATGTGTTCCAGAGTCATTTAAATATGTTCCAGAGTCATTTAAATGTGTTCCAGAGTCATTTAAATGTGTTCAGAGTCAGAGTCATTTAAATGTGTTCCAGAGTCATTTAAATGTCCAGAGTTCCAGAGTCATTTAAATATGTTCCAGAGTCATTTAAATGTGTTCCAGAGTCATTTAAATGTGTTCCAGAGTCATTTAAATGTGTTCCAGAGTCGTTTAAATGTGTTCCAGAGTCATTTAAATGTGTTCCAGAGTCATTTAAATATGTTCCAGAGTCATTTAAATGTGTTCCAGAGTCATTTAAATGTGTTCCAGAGTCATTTAAATGTGTTCCAGAGTCATTTAAATGTGTTCCAGAGTCATTTAAATGTGTTCCAGAGTCATTTAAATGTGTTCCAGAGTCATTTAAATGTGTTCCAGAGTCATTTAAATGTGTTCCAGAGTCATTTAAATATGTTCCAGAGTCATTTAAATGTGTTCCAGAGTCATTTAAATGTGTTCCAGAGTCATTTAAATGTGTTCCAGAGTCATTTAAATGTGTTCCAGAGTCATTTAAATGTGTTCCAGAGTCATTAAAATGTGTTCCAGAGTCGTTTAAATGTGTTCCAGAGTCATTTAAATGTGTTCCAGAGTCATTTAAATGTGTTCCAGAGTCATTTAAATGTGTTCCAGAGTCATTTAAATGTGTTCCAGAGTCATTTAAATGTGTTCCAGAGTCATTTAAATGTGTTCCAGAGTCATTTAAATGTGTTCCAGAGTCGTTTAAATGTGTTCCAGAGTCGTTTAAATGTGTTCCAGAGTCATTTAAATATGTTCCAGAGTCATTTAAATGTGTTCCAGAGTCATTTAAATATGTTCCAGAGTCATTTAAATGTGTTCCAGAGTCGTTTAAATGTGTTCCAGAGTCATTTAAATGTGTTCCAGAGTCATTTAAATATGTTCCAGAGTCATTTAAATGTGTTCCAGAGTCATTTAAATGTGTTCCAGAGTCATTTAAATGTGTTCCAGAGTCATTTAAATGTGTTCCAGAGTCATTTAAATGTGTTCCAGAGTCATTTAAATGTGTTCCAGAGTCGTTTAAATGTGTTCCAGAGTCGTTTAAATGTGTTCCAGAGTCATTTAAATGTGTTCCAGAGTCATTTAAATGTGTTCCAGAGTCATTTAAATATGTTCCAGAGTCATTTAAATGTGTTCCAGAGTCATTTAAATGTGTTCCAGAGTCATTTAAATGTGTTCCAGAGTCATTTAAATGTGTTCCAGAGTCATTTAAATGTGTTCCAGAGTCGTTTAAATGTGTTCCAGAGTCATTCTGAACCCATTTACTTTCTATCTCTCTTTGATTTTTATTTGTTTATACCTTCCGGAAACCTGCCTCACCCACTGTGATACGGATTCGCTATCACTTTTAATTTTGATTTATTTTTATGACACACTCAAGAACCTCCAGACGCTAACCAGCTAACTAGCTACAAGCTATTTAGTCATTGTTAGTTTAAAAAATAAATTTAAAAAAAAATTAAAAAAAACCTGGATAACACTCGCCAGCCCAGCTTCCCTGCCCATCCACCGCTGCCCCCTGGACACTGATTTCTTGGCTACATAGCTGACGCACGCTGGACTGTCCATTAATCACGGTACCCCATTCTGCTTGTTTGTTTATCTGTCGGCCCAGTTGCCTAGTCAACGCCATTTTACCTGCTGTTTGTTGTGCTAGCTGATTAGCCTCGCCTACTGTTTTTAGCTAGCTTTCCCAATTCAACACCTGTGATTACTGTATGCCTCGCTGTATGTCTCTCCCAAATGTCAATATGCCTTGTATACTGTTGTTCAGGTTAGTTATCATTGTTTTAGTTCACAATGGAGCCCCTAGATCCACTCTGCATACCCCTGTTACCTCCTTTGTCCCACCCCACACATGCGGTGACCTCACCCATTACAACCAGCATGTCCAGAGATACAACCTCTCTCATCATCACCCAGTGCCTGGGCTTACTCCGCTGTACCCGCACCCCACCATACCCCTGTCTGCGCATTATGCCCTGAATATATTCTACCATGCCCAGAAACCTGCTCCTCTTATCCTCTGCCCCCAACGCTCTAGGCGACCAGTTTTGATAGCCTTTAGCCGCACCCTCATACTACTCCTTCTCTGTTCCGCGGGTGATGTGGAGGTAAACCCAGGCCCTGCATGCCCCCAGGTACCTCATTTGTTGACTTCTGTGATCGAAAAGTCTTGGTTTTATGCATGTCAACATCAGAAGCCTCCTCCCTAAGTTTGTTTTACTCACTGCTTTAGCACACTCTGCTAACCCTGATGTCCTTGCCGTGTCTGAATCCTGGCTCAGGAAGGCCACCAAAAATTCAGAGATTTCCATACCAACTATAACATCTTCCGTCAAGATAGAACTGCCAAAGGGGGCGGAGTCGCAGTCTACTGTAGAGATAGCCTGCAAAGTAATGTCATACTTTCCAGGTCCATACCCAAACAGTTTGAACTACTAATTTTGAAAATTACTCTCTCCAGAAACAAGTCTATCACTGTTGCCGCCTGCTACCGACCCCCGTCAGCTCCCAGCTGCGCCCTGACACCATTTGTGAATTGATCGCCCTCATCTAGCTTCAGAGTTTGTTCTGTTAGGTGACCTAAACTGGGATATGCTTAACACCCCGGCAGTCCTACAATCTAAGCTAGATGCCCTCAATCTCACTCAAATCATCAAGGAACCCACCAGGTACAACCCTAACTCTGTAAACAAGGGCACCTCATAGACGTCATCCTGACCAACTGGCCTCCAAATATACCTCCGCTGTCTTCAACCAGGATCTCAGCGATCACTGCCTCATCGCCTGTATCCGCCACGGAGCCGCAGTCAAACGACCACCCTCATCACTGTCAAACGCTCCCTAAAACACTTCTGTGAGCAGGCCTTTCTAATCGACCTGGCCCGTGTATCCTGGAAGGACATTGACCTCATCCCGTCAGTTGAGGATGCCTGGTCATTCTTTAAAAGTAACTTCCTCACCATTTTAGATAAGCATGCTCCGTTCAAAAAATGCAGAACCAAGAACAGATACAGCCCTTGGTTCACTCCAGACCTGACTGCCCTCGACCAGCACAAAACATCCTGTGGCGGACTGCAATAGCATCGAATAGCCCCGTGATATGCAACTGTTCAGGAAGTCAGGAACCAATACACGCAGTCAGTCAGGAAAGCTAAGGCCAGCTTCTTCAGGCAGAAGTTTGCATCCTGTAACTCCAACTCCAAAAAGTTCTGGGACACTGTGAAGTCCATGGAGAACAAGAGCACCTCCTCCCAGCTGCCCACTGCACTGAGGCTAGGAAACACGGTCTCCACCGATAAATCCATGATTATCGAAAACTTCAATAAGCACTTCTCAACGGCTGGCCATGCCTTCCGCCTGGCTACTCCAACCTCGGCCAACAGCCCGCCCCGTAGTTCCTCACCCAAGCCTCTCCAGGTTCTCCTTACCCAAATCCAGATAGCAGATGTTCTGAAAGAGCTGCAAAACCTGGACCCGTACAAATCAGCTGGGCTTGATAATCTGGACCCGCTATTTCTGAAACTATCTGCCGCCATTGTCGCAACCCCTATTACCAGCCTGTTCAACCTCTCTTTCATATCGTCTGAGATCCCCAAGGATTGAAAGCTGCCGCAGTCATCCCCTCTTCAAAGGGGGAGACACCCTGGACCCAAACTGCTATAGACCTATATCCATCCTGCCCTGCCTATCTAAGGTCTTCGAAAGCCAAGTCAACAAACAGGTCACTGACCATCTCGAATCCCACCGTACCTTCTCCGCTGTGCAATCTGGTTTCCGAGCCGGTCACGGGTGCACCTCAGCCACACTCAAGGTACTAAATGATATCATAACCGCCATCGATAAAAGACAGTACTGTGCAGCCGTCTCATCGACCTCGCCAAGGCTTTCGACTCTGTCAATCACCAAATTCTTATCGGCAGACTCAACAGCCTCGGTTTTTCGGATGACTGCCTTGCCTGGTTCACCAATTACTTTGCAGACAGAGTTCAGTGTGTCAAATCGGAGGGCATGCTGTCCGGGTCCTCTGGCAGTCTCTATGGGGGTGCCACAGGGTTCAATTCTCGGGCCGACTCTTTTCTCTGTATATATCAATGATGTTGCTCTTGCTGCGGGCGATTCCCTGATCCACCTCTACGCAGACGACACCATTCTATATACTTTCGGCCCGTCATTGGACACTGTGCTATCCAACCTCCAAACGAGCTTCAATGCCATACAGCACTCCTTCCGTGGCCTCCAACTGCTCCTAAACGCGAGTAAAACCAAATGCATGCTTTTCAACCGATCGCTGCCTGCACCCGCATGCCCGACTAGCATCACCACCCTGGATGGTTCCAACCTTGAATATGTGGACATCTATAAGTACCTAGGTGTCTGGCTAGACTGCAAACTCTCCTTCCAGACTCACATCAAACATCTCCAATCAAAAATCAAATCCAGAGTCGGCTTTCTATTCCGCAACAAAGCCTCCTTCACTCACGCTGCCAAGCTTACCCTAGTAAAACTGACTATCCTACCGATCCTCGACTTCGGCGATGTCATCTACAAAATGGCTTCCAACACTCTACTCAGCAAACTGGATGCAGTCTATCACAGTGCCATCCGTTTTGTCACTAAAGCACCTTATACCACCCACCACTGCGACTTGTATGCTCTAGTCGGCTGGCCCTCACTACATATTCGTCGCCAGACCCACTGGCTCCAGGTCATCTACAAGTCCATGCTAGGTAAAGCTCCGCCTTATCTCAGTTCACTGGTCACGATGGCAACACCCATCCGTAGCACGCGCTCCAGCAGGTGTATCTCACTGATCATCCCTAAAGCCAACACCTCATTTGGCCGCCTTTCGTTCCAGTACTCTGCTGCCTGTGACTGGAACGAATTTTAAAAATCGCTGAAGTTGGAGACTTTATCTCCTCACCAACTTCAAACATCAGCTATCCGAGCAGCTAACCGATCGCTGCAGCTGTACATAGTCTATTGGTAAATAGCTCACCCTTTTTCACCTACCTCATTCCCATACTGTTTTTATACTGTTTTTATTTATTTACTTTTCTGCTCTTTTGCACACCAATATCTCTACCTGTACATGCCCATCTGATCATTTATCACCAGTGTTAATCTGCAAAATTGTATTATTCGCCTACCTCCTCATGCCTTTTGCACACATTGTATATAGACTGCCCATTTTTTTCTACTGTGTTATTGAC
The DNA here is from genome assembly GCF_023373465.1 of Oncorhynchus keta. Taxonomy (NCBI): domain Eukaryota; kingdom Metazoa; phylum Chordata; class Actinopteri; order Salmoniformes; family Salmonidae; genus Oncorhynchus; species Oncorhynchus keta. Next base: position 12,965 of record NW_026279496.1, read on the forward strand.
TTGCTAAATTGTTTACTCCATGTGTAACTCTGTGTTGTCTGTTCACACTGCTATGCTTTATCTTGGCCAGGTCGCAGTTGCAAATGAGAACTTGTTCTCAACTAGCCTACCTGGTTAAATAAAGGTGAAATAAAAAATAAATAAATTTTTTTAAATGTGTTCCAGAGTCATTTAAATATGTTCCAGAGTCATTTAAATGTGTTCCAGAGTCATTTAAATATGTTCCAGAGTCATTTAAATGTGTTCCAGAGTCGTTTAAATGTGTTCCAGAGTCATTTAAATGTGTTCCAGAGTCATTTAAATATGTTCCAGAGTCATTTAAATGTGTTCCAGAGTCATTTAAATGTGTTCCAGAGTCATTTAAATGTGTTCCAGGGTCATTTAAATGTGTTCCAGAGTCATTTAAATGTGTTCCAGAGTCGTTTAAATGTGTTCCAGAGTCGTTTAAATGTGTTCCAGAGTCATTTAAATGTGTTCCAGAGTCATTTAAATGTGTTCCAGAGTCATTTAAATGTGTTCCAGAGTCATTTAAATGTGTTCCAGAGTCATTTAAATGTGTTCCAGAGTCATTTAAATGTGTTCCAGGGTCATTTAAATGTGTTCCAGGGTCATTTAAATGTGTTCCAGAGTCATTTAAATGTGTTCCAGAGTCATTTAAATGTGTTCCAGAGTCATTTAAATGTGTTCCAGAGTCATTTAAATGTGTTCCAGAGTCATTTAAATGTGTTCCAGGGTCATTTAAATGTGTTCCAGAGTCATTTAAATGTGTTCCAGAGTCATTTAAATGTGCCCCAGAGTCATTTAAATGTGTTCCAGAGTCATTTAAATGTGTTCCAGAGTCATTTCTATCAATAATGATTATATTGTTTTTATGTCCTCGTTGCCCTCTCTCTCTAATCTGACAGTTTCAGTCAGTAGTGACCAACAAGTCTGTCAACTATTATACAGTGAGTGAAGGCAAACATTGCGAGGAATAGGTGCAGCTGCTGCTAGTACTATGACCTTAACTGGAAATATCCTATTTCCTTAAATAACACACTCACAAAATACTCTGTGCATATACAGTATCAATGTCATCTACTCCAAATGGACTCGTGGATTTCCTAAAGTGTAGCGACCTGATACACCTCTCACAAAACTGTTCAGTCAGTTCAGTCCAAACCTCATCCACCCCACCCAGAAATGTTTCAGGTCCCAGTCTCTCCTCAGCCTACCCCAGTTTCTCCTCAGCCTACCCCAGTCTCTCCTCAGCCTACCCCAGTCTCTCTTCAGCCTACCCCAGTTTCTCCTCAGCCTACCCCAGTCTCTCCTCAGCCTACCCCAGTCTCTCCTCAGCCTACCCCAGTCCCTCCTCAGCCTCTCCTCAGCCTCTCCTCAGTCTCTCCTCAGCCTACCCCAGTCCCTCCTCAGCCTCTCCTCAGTCTCTCCTCAGCCTACCCCAGTCCCTCCTCAGCCTCTCCTCAGTCTCTCCTCAGCCTACCCCAGTCCCTCCTCAGCCTTTCCTCAGTCTCTCCTCAGCCTACCCCAGTCCCTCCTCAGCCTCTCCTCAGTCTCTCCTCAGCCTACCCCAGTCCCTCCTCAGCCTCTCCTCAGTCTCTCCTCAGCCTACCCCAGTCCCTCCTCAGCCTTTCCTCAGTCTCTCCTCAGCCTACCCCAGTCCCTCCTCAGTCTCTCCTCAGCCTACCCCAGTCCCTCCTCAGCCTCTCCTCAGTCTCTCCTCAGCCTACCCCAGTCCCTCCTCAGCCTCTCCTCAGTCTCTCCTCAGCCTACCCCAGTCCCTCCTCAGCCTCTCCTCAGTCTCTCCTCAGCCTTTCCTCAGTCTCTCCTCAGCCTACCCCAGTCCTTCCTCAGCCTACCCCAGCCTCTCCCCAGCCTACCCCAGTCTCTCCTCAGCCTACCCCAGTCTCTCCCAGCCTTTCCTAGTCTCTCCTCAGCCTACCCCAGTCTCCTCAGCCTACCCCAGTCTCTCTCAGCCTACCCCAGCCTCTCCTTCAGCCTACCCCAGTCTCTCCCCAGCCTTTCCTCCGTCTCTCCTCAGCCTATCCCAGTCTCTCCTCAGCCTACCCCAGTCTCTCCTCAGCCTACCCCAGTCTCTCCTCAGCCTACCCCAGTCTCTCCTCAGCCTACCCCAGCCTCTCCTCAGCCTACCCCAGTCCCTCCTCAGCCTACCCCAGTCTCTCCTCAGCTTCTCCTCAGCCTACCCCAGTCTCTCCTCAGCCTCTCCTCAGCCTACCTCAGCCTCTCCTCAGCCTACCCCAGTCTCTCCTCAGCCTACCCCAGTCTCTCCTCAGCCTACCCCAGCCTCTCCCCAGCCTCTCCTCCGTCTCTCTTCAGCCTACCTTAGTGTCTACTCAGTCTCTCCTCAGCCTACCCCAGTCTCTCCTCAGCCTACCCCAGCCTACCCCAGCCTCTCCTCACCAGCCTCTCCTCAGCCTACCCCAGTCTCTCCTCAGCCGACCCCAGTCTCTCTTCAGCCTATCCCAGCCTCTCCTCAGCCTACCCCAGTCTCTCCTCAGCCTACCCCAGCCTCTCCTCAGCCTACCCCAGTCTCTCTTCAGCCTACCCCAGCCTCTCCTCAGCCTACCCCAGACTCTCCCCAGCCTCTCCTCAGCCTACCCCAGCCTCTCCTCAGCCTACCCCAGCCTCTCCTCAGCCTACCCCAGTCTCTCCTCAGCCTATCCCAGTCTCTCTTCAGCCTACCCCAGCCTCTCCTCAGCCTATCCCAGTCTCTCCTCAGCCTACCCCAGTCTCTCCTCAGCCTACCCCAGCCTCTCCTCAGCCTACCCAGTCTCTCCCCAGCCTTTCCTCCGTCTCTCCTCAGCCTATCCCAGTCTCTCCTCAGCCTACCCCAGTCTCTCCTCAGCCTACCCCAGCCTCTCCTCAGCCTACCCCAGTCCCTCCTCAGCCTACCCCAGTCTCTCCTCAGCCTACCCCAGTCTCTCCTCAGCCTCTCCTCAGCCTACCCCAGTCTCTCCTCAGCCTACCCCAGCCTCTCCTCAGCCTCTCCTCAGCCTACCTCAGCCTCTCCTCAGCCTACCCCAGTCTCTCCTCAGCCTACCCCAGCCTCTCCCCAGCCTCTCCTCCGTCTCTCTTCAGCCTACCTTAGTCTCTACTCAGTCTCTCCTCAGCCTACCCCAGTCTCTCCTCAGCCTACCCCAGCCTACCCCAGCCTCTCCTCAGCCTACCCCAGCCTCTCCTCACCAGCCTCTCCTCAGCCTACCCCAGTCTCTCCTCAGCTGACCCCAGTCTCTCTTCAGCCTATCCCAGCCTCTCCTCAGCCTACCCCAGTCTCTCCTCAGCCTACCCCAGCCTCTCCTCAGCCTACCCCAGTCTCTCTTCAGCCTACCCCAGCCTCTCCTCAGCCTACCCCAGACTCTCCCCCAGCCTCTCCTCAGCCTACCCCAGTCTCTCCTCAGCCTACCCCAGCCTCTCCTCAGCCTACCCCAGTCTCTCCTCAGCCTACCCCAGTCTCTCTTCAGCCTACCCCAGCCTCTCTTCAGCCTCCCCCAGTCTCTCCTCAGCCTACCCCAGTCTCTCTTCAGCCTACCCCAGCCTCTCCTCAGCCTACCCCAGACTCTCCCCAGCCTCTCCTCAGCCTACCCCAGTCTCTCCTCAGCCTACCCCAGTCTCTCTTCAGCCTACCCCAGTCTCTCTTCAGCCTACCCCAGCCTCTCCTCAGCCTACCCCAGCCTCTCCTCAGCCTACCCCAGTCTCTCCTCAGCCTATCCCAGTCTCTCTTCAGCCTACCCCAGCCTCTCCTCAGCCTATCCCAGTCTCTCCTCAGCCTACCCCAGTCTCTCCTCAGCCTACCCCAGCCTCTCCTCAGCCTACCCCAGTCTCTCCCCAGCCTTTCCTCCGTCTCTCCTCAGCCTATCCCAGTCTCTCCTCAGCCTACCCCAGTCTCTCCTCAGCCTACCCCAGCCTCTCCTCAGCCTACCCCAGTCCCTCCTCAGCCTACCCCAGTCTCTCCTCAGCCTACCCCAGTCTCTCCTCAGCCTCTCCTCAGCCTACCCCAGTCTCTCCTCAGCCTACCCCAGCCTCTCCTCAGCCTCTCCTCAGCCTACCTCAGCCTCTCCTCAGCCTACCCCAGTCTCTCCTCAGCCTACCCCAGCCTCTCCCCAGCCTCTCCTCCGTGTCTCTTCAGCCTACCTTAGTCTCTACTCAGTCTCTCCTCAGCCTACCCCAGTCTCTCCTCAGCCTACCCCAGCCTACCCCAGCCTCTCCTCAGCCTACCCCCAGCCTCTCCTCACCAGCCTCTCCTCAGCCTACCCCAGTCTCTCCTCAGCTGACCCCAGTCTCTCTTCAGCCTATCCCAGCCTCTCCTCAGCCTCCCCAGTCTCTCCTCAGCCTACCCCAGCCTCTCCTCAGCCTACCCCAGTCTCTCTTCAGCCTACCCCAGCCTCTCCTCAGCTGCCCCCAGACTCTCCCAGCCTCCTCAGCCTACCCCAGTCTCTCCTCAGCCTACCCCAGCTCTCCTCAGCCTACCCCAGTCTCTCCTCAGCCTACCCCAGTCTCTCTTCAGCCTACCCCAGCCTCTCTTCAGCCTCCCCCAGTCTCTCCTCAGCCTACCCCAGTCTCTCTTCAGCCTACCCCAGCCTCTCCTCAGCCTACCCCAGACTCTCCCCAGCCTCTCCTCAGCCTACCCCAGTCTCTCCTCAGCCTACCCCAGTCTCTCTTCAGCCTACCCCAGTCTCTCTTCAGCCTACCCCAGCCTCTCCTCAGCCTACCCCAGTCTCTCCTCAGCCTAGCCCAGTCTCTCCTCAGCCTACCCCAGCCTCTCCTCAGCCTACCCCAGTCTCTCTTCAGCCTACCCCAGCCTCTCCTCAGCCTACCCCAGTCTCTCCTCAGCCTACCCCAGTCCCTCCTCAGCCTACCCCAGTCTCTCCTCAGCCTACCCCAGTCCCTCCTCAGCCTACCCCAGTCCCTCCTCAGCCTACCCCAGTCCCTCCTCAGCCTACCCCAGTCCCTCCTCAGCCTACCCCAGCCTACCCCAGCCTCTCCTCAGCCTACCCCAGTCTCTCCTCAGCCTCTCCTCAGCCTACTCCCCAGCCTCTCCTCAGCCAACCCCAGTCCCTCTAAAGGACCATGGTCACTCCCTCTTCCCTCTCTCCCTCCCTTAGTTTTCTCTCTCTCTTCTCTCTCTCTCTTTATTGCCTCCCTTGATGTTGAAACAGGATGTCTCTATGGAGACAGGGATAACAGATGATAACAAATTCTCAGCAGCCTTTAAAGCTCATTTGAGTGTATGGGTTGGCGTTTGAGGTGAGGCAAGGAGAGGCAGTGCAGGGCCAGCGAGAGAGGCAAAAGGGACTTGACATTAGCAAGAGGTAAGAGCTGCTGCAGTTTTAGTGTTGCTTTCTAGCTCTGGGAGATCTGGGGCTCCTGCAGATCTGGGGGCTCTGAGGGATCTAGGTGATCTGGGGCTCCTGCAGATCTGGGGGCTCTGAGGCTCGGGGGGATCTGGGGGCTCTGAGGCTCAGGGGGATCTGGGAGATCTAGGAGCTCTGAGTCTCAGGGGGCTCTGGGAGATCGGGGGGATCTGGGGGCTCTGAGGCCCGGGGGCTCTAAGGCTCAGGGGGATCTGGGAGATCTAGGAGCTCTGAGGCTCAGGGGGCTCTGGGAGATCTGGGGGCTCTGGGAGATCTGGGGCTTTGCTACTGCTACTGTTACTACTACTGCTGGGTAAGTGGGTAACTGTAATGTAGGCCGTAGATTACCTGCGTGTGTGTGTGTGTGTGTGTGTGTGTGTGTGTGTGTGTGTGTGTGTGTGTGTGTGTGTGTGTGTGTGTGTGTGTGTGTGTGTGTGTGTGTGTGTGTGTGTGTGTGTGTCTCTCTCTCTCTCTCGGTATGCTAGATCCTTGTAGGCTATATGCACAACAATCCTAACATTAGTAATGTATTATCAACACAGCTGGGTGTTTTTAGTGTTTTTTTACTGCTCAACAATGCCGTTCCTGTTACAATCCTCCTACATCTGCGACTCAGCGAATGGGTGGAGCGGCTTGTTGTGTTGCTAAGATACCATGTTATGTTCCTGTGGCATTGCTATGGTGCGACACATTCATTGATATTAACATAACAAATAGAGAAGAAATTGATATTAGTGAAATATCAAACATGGTCTAATTTCTGACCTGCTGATTTTGTCATTGTAAAGTATAACAGTACCGGGGGAGGGGGGGGTGATTGTAACTGTAATTGAGGTAATTGAGGGTGACTCTAGGATGACTCTAGGGTGACTCTAGGGTGACTCTAGGATGACTCTAGGGTGACTCCAGGGTGACTCCAGGGTGACTCTAGGGTGCCTCCAGGGTGACTCTAGGGTGCCTCTAGGGTGAATCTAGGGGACTCTAGGGTGACTTTAGGGTGACTCTAGGGTGACTCTAGGGTGACTCTAGGGTGACTCTAGGGTGACTCCAGGGTGACTCTAGGGTGCCTCCAGGGTGACTCTAGGGTGCCTCTAGGGTGAATCTAGGGTGAATCTAGGGTGAATCTAGGGTGACTCTAGGGTGACTCTAGTAATATGGCTTTTGGATAAAAATGTTCAGTTAAATAAAATGTATTATCTGCATCGTGATTAGAATATTTTTGCTGTCCAAATCAAATTTTATTTTACCTTTATTTAACTAGAAAAGTCAGTTAAGAACAAATTCTTATTTTCAATGACGGCCTAGGAACAGTGGGTTAAACTGCCTGTTCAGGGGCAGAACGACAGATTTGTACCTTGTCAGCTCGGGGGTTTGATCTTGCAACCTTTCGGTTACTAGTCCAACGCTCTAACCACTAGGATACCCTGCCGCCCCTCCACTCTAACCACTAGGCTACCCTGCCGCCCCTCCACTCTAACCACTAGGCTACCCTGCCGCCCCTCCACTCTAACCACTAGGCTACCCTGCCGCCCTCCACTCTAACCACTAAGCTACCCTGCCGCCCCTCCCTCTAACCACTAGGCTACCCTGCCGCCCCTCCCTCTAACCACTAGGCTACCCTGCCGCCCCTCCACTCTAATCACTAGGCTACCCTGCCGCCCTCCACTCTAACCACCAGGCTACCCTGCCGCCCTCCACTCTAACCACTAGGCTACCCTGCCGCCCTCCACTCTAACCCACTAGGCTACTCCTGCCGCCCTCCACTCTAACCACTAGGCTTCCCCTGCCCGCCTCCACTCTAACCACTAGTCTACCTGCCGCCCTCCACTCTAACCACTAGGCTACACTGCCGCCCCTCCACTCTAACCACTAGGCTACCCTGCCGCCCCTCCACTCTAACCACTAGTCTACCCTGCCGGCCCTCCACTCTAACCACTAGGCTACCCTGCCGCCCCATTATAGGTCACATGCGCCGAATAATACAACAGGTGTGGACCATGCTTACTTACGAGAACTTAACCAACAATGCAGAGTTTTAAAAAGTAAGTAAGAAAAAATGTGCTAATTAAACTAAAGAAAAAATTGTAACACCATAAAATAATAATGTGTCTATATACAGGGTATTACGGTACAGAGTCAATGTGGAGGCTATATACAGGGTATTACGGTACAGAGTCAATGTGGAGGCTATATACAGGGTGTTACGGTACAGAGTCAATGTGGAGGCTATATACAGGGTATTACAGTACAGAGTCAATGTGGAGGCTATATACAGGGTATTACGGTACAGAGTCAATGTGGAGGCTATATACAGGGTATTACGGTACAGAGTCAATGTGGAGGCTATATACAGGGTATTACGGTACAGAGTCAATGTGGAGGCTATATACAGGGTATTATGGTACAGAGTCATTGTGGAGGCTATATACAGGGTATTACGGTACAGAGTCAATGTGGAGGCTATATACAGGGTATTACGGTACAGAGTCAATGTGGAGGCTATATACAGGGTATTACAGTACAGAGTCAATGTGGAGGCTATATACAGGGTATTACGGTACAGAGTCAATGTGGAGGCTATATACAGGGTATTACGGTACAGAGTCAATGTGGAGGCTATATACAGGGTATTACAGTACAGAGTCAATGTGGAGGCTATATACAGGGTATTACAGTACAGAGTCAATGTGGAGGCTGTATACAGGGTATTACGGTACAGAGTCAATGTGGAGGCTATATACAGGGTATTACAGTACAGAGTCAATGTGGAGGCTATATACAGGGTATTACGGTACAGAGTCAATGTGGAGGCTATATACAGGGTGTTACGGTACAGAGTCAATGTGGAGGCTATATATAGGGTATTACAGTACAGAGTCAATGTGGAGGCTATATACAGGGTATTACAGTACAGAGTCAATGTGGAGGCTATATACAGGGTATTACAGTACAGAGTCAATGTGGAGGCTGTATACAGGGTATTACGGTACAGAGTCAATGTGGAGGCTATATACAGGGTATTACGGTACAGAGTCAATGTGGAGGCTATATACAGGGTGTTACGGTACAGAGTCAATGTGGAGGCTATATACAGGGTGTTACGGTACAGAGTCAATGTGGAGGCTATATACAGGGTATTACGGTACAGAGTCAATGTGGAGGCTATATACAGGGTATTACGGTACAGAGTCCATGTGGAGGCTATATACAGGGTATTACGGTACAGAGTCAATGTGGAGGCTATATACAGGGTATTACGGTACAGAGTCCATGTGGAGGCTATATACAGGGGGTAAATCACTTTGGATGACCAGACTCACCGTCCTTAATGTAAATCACTTTGGATGAACAGACTGAGCACCTGTATTGAACCAACCAGACCCAGTTCAGACCCAACCAGACCCAGTTCAGACCCAACCAGACCCAACCAGAACCAACCAGACCCAACCAGACCCAACCAGACCCAGTTCAGACCCAACCAGACCCAACCAGACCCAACCAGAACCAACCAGACCCAACCAGACCCAGTTCAGACCCAACCAGACCCAACCAGACCCAGTTCAGACATCTTGAGCAGAACACGGACAGCCAAGCAGAACATAAACAGAATAAATAAACACGACGTCACAAATGACACCCTTTCCCCTTATTTAGGTACTACTGGGCGGGGTCTGTTTATGTCCACACTACCACTAACACCATGCTTGGCTCGTGTCTGGTGCCTCAGACTGTGGTCAATACCGAGAATACCTGCAGCGAGGACAACCAGACTAGACCGGACTGCACCACAGAATGATATTGTGTGTGTGTGCGTTTGTGTGTCTGCGTGTGCGTGTCTGTGTGTGCGTGTGTGTGTGCGGGGGTGTGTGTGTGCGCGGGTCTGCGTGTGCGCGTGTGCGTGCGTGTGTGTGCGCGGGTGTGTGTGTGTGTGTGTCTGCGTGTGCGTGTCTGTGTGTGCATGTGTGCGCGGGTGTGTGTGCGCGCGCGTGTGTGTGTGTGCGTGCGTGCGTGTGTCTGTGTGTGTGCACGGGTGTGTGTGTGTGTGCGTGTGCCTGTGTGTGTGTGTGTGTGTGTGTGTGCGTGTGCGTGCGTGCGTGCGTGCGTGCGTGTGCGTGCGCGTGCGTGTGCGTGCGTGTGTGTGTGCGTGTGTGTGTGTGTGACCAGACTGCACCACGGACAGAGATGTAAACTTGCTATGACATATACTGTACACTAGAAGAATGTGGACACCCCTTCAGATGAGTGGATTCGTGTCTATTTCAGCCTCACCCGTTGCTGTCAGGTGTATAAAATCAAGCACACAGCCCATGCAGTCTCCATAGACAACTCAGTTCGTCAGGTTTCTGCCCTGCTAGAGCTGCCTCCGGTCAACTGTAAGTGCTGTTACTGTGAAGTGGAAACGTCTAGGAGCAACAACGGCTCAGCCTCGAAGTGGTAGGCCACAAGAACGGGATCGCCGAGTGCTGAAGTGCGGTTGTCCCCGGTTACAACACTCACTACCGAGTTCCAAACGGCCTCTGGAAGTAAACGTCAGCACAATAACTGTTCGTCGGAGCCTCATGAAATGGGTTTCACAAGCCGAAGACCACCATCCGCAACGCCAAGCGTCGGCTGGAGGGGTGTAAAGCTCAGCGCCATTGGACTCTGGAGCAGTGGAAACGCGTTCTCTGGAGGGATGAATCACGCTTCACCATCTGGCAGTCTGACAGACTAATCTGGGTTTGGCAGATGCCAGGAGAACGCTACCTGCCCCTAAGCATAGTGCCAACTGTAAAGTTTGGTGGAGGAAGATTACTGGTCTGGGGCTGTTTTCCATGGTTCGGGCCCCTCAGTTCCAAGTGAAGGGAAATCTTAACGCAACAACATAAAATGACATTCTAGACAATTCTGTGCTTCCAACTTTGTGGCAACAGTTTGGGGAAGGACCTTTCCTGTGTCAGCATGACACTGCCCCCGTGCACAAAATGATGTCCATACAGAAGTTGTTTTTTGGGATCGGTGTGGAACTTGACTGGCATGCACAGAGCCCTGACCTCAACCCCATCGAACACCTCTTGGGATGAATTGGAACGCCGACTGCGAGCCAGGCCTAATTGCTCAACATCAGTGCCCGACCTCACTAATGCTCCTGTGGCTGAATGGAAGCAAGTCCCACACCAATTCTTATTTTCAATGACGGCCTAGGAACAGTGGGTTAACTGGTCTAGGAACAGTGGGTAAACTGGTCTAGGAACAGTGGGTTAACTGGTCTAGGAACAGTGGGTTAACTGGTCTAGGAACAGTGGGGTTAACTGGTCTAGGAACAGTGGGTTAACTGGTCTAGGAACAGTGGGTTAACTGGTCTAGGAACAGTGGGTTAACTGGTCTAGGAACAGTGGGTTAACTGGTCTAGGAACAGCGGGTTAACGGGTCTAGGAACAGCGGGTTAACTGGTCTAGGAACAGTGGGTTAACTGGTCTAGGAACAGTGGGTTGGTTAACTGGTCTAGGAACAGTGGGTTGGTTAACTGGTCTAGGAACAGTGGGTTGGTTAACTGGTCTAGGAACAGTGGGTAAACTGGTCTAGGAACAGTGGGTTAACTGGTCTAGGAACAGTGGGTTAACTGGTCTTGGAACAGTGGGTTAACTGGTCTAGGAACAGTGGGTTAACTGGTCTAGGAACAGTGGTTTAACTGGTCTAGGAACAGTGGGGTTAACTGGTCTAGGAACAGTGGGTTAACTGGTCTAGGAACAGTGGGTTAACTGGTCTAGGAACAGTGGGTTAACTGGTCTAGGAACAGTGGGTTAACTGGTCTAGGAACAGTGGGGTTAACTGGTCTAGGAACAGTGGGTTAACTGGTCTAGGAACAGTGGGTTAACTGGTCTAGGAACAGTGGGTTAACTGGTCTAGGAACAGTGGGGTTAACTGGTCTAGGAACAGTGGGTTAACTGGTCTAGGAACAGTGGGTTAACTGGTCTAGGAACAGTGGGTTAACTGGTCTAGGAACAGTGGGGTTAACTGGTCTAGGAACAGTGGGTTAACTGGTCTAGGAACAGTGGGTTAACTGGTCTAGGAACAGTGGGTTTAACTGGTCTAGGAACAGTGGGTTAACTGGTCTAGGAACAGTGGTTTAACTGGTCTAGGAACAGTGGGTTAACTGGTCTAGGAACAGTGGGTTAACTGGTCTAGGAACAGTGGGTTAACTGGTCTAGGAACAGTGGGTTAACTGGTCTAGGAACAGTGGGTTAACTGGTCTAGGAACAGTGGGTTAACTGGTCTAGGAACAGTGGGGTTAACTGGTCTAGGAACAGTGGGTTAACTGGTCTAGGAACAGCGGGTTAACTGGTCTAGGAACAGGGGTTAACTGGTCTAGGGAACAGTGCTAACTGGTCTAGGAACAGTGGGGTTAATCTGTCTAGGAACAGTGGGTTAACTGTCTAGGAACAGTGGGTTAACTGGTCTAGGAACAGTAAGTTAACTGCTCCAGGAACAGTGGGTTAACTGGTCTAGGAACAGTGGGGTTAACTGCCTGTTCAGGGCAGAACAACAGATTTTTTTTACCTTGTCAGCTCG
>NW_026279497.1:0-17500 GCF_023373465.1 Oncorhynchus keta
AGTGAAATGCTGAATACAACAGGTGTAGTAGACCTTACAGTGAAATACTGAGACACTAACAGGTTGTAGTAGACCTCACAGTGAAATGCCGGAATACAGCAGGTGTGTGTAGACCTTCAGTCAATGCGACTAACAGTGCGTCTCTGGTAATACTGATACAACAGGTGATAGCAGAGCCCTACAGTGAAAATGCTGAATACAACAGGCGTAGTAGACCTCACAGTGAAATGCTGAATACAACAGGTGTAGTAGACCTTACAGTGAAATGCTGGATGCACAACAGGTGTAGTAGACCTTACAGTGAAATGCTGAATACAACAGGTGGAGTAGACCTTACAGTGAAATGCTGAATACAACAGGTATGACCTTACGGTGAAATGCGAATACAGCAGGTGTAGTAGACCTTACAGTGAAGAATGCTGAATACAACAGATTAGTAGACCTTACAGTGAAATGCTGAATACAACAGGTGTAGTAGACCTTCAGTGAAATGCTGAATACAACAGGTGTAGTAGACCTCACAGTGAAATGCTGAATACAACAGGTGTAGTAGACCTCACAGTGAAATGCTGAATACAAGTTGGTGTAGTAGACCTCACAGTGAAAATACTGAATACAACAGGTGTGGTAGACCTTACAGTGAAATGCTGAATGCAGGTGTAGTAGACCAGAGTGAAATGCATACAATAGGTGTAGAGCCTTACAGTGAAATGCTGAATACAACAGGTGTAGTAGACCTTACAGTGAAATGCTGAATACAACAGGTGTAGTAGACCTTACAGTGAAATGCTGAATACAACAGGTGTAGTAGACCTTACAGTGAAATGCTGAATACAACAGGTGTAGTAGACCTTACAGTGAAATGCTGAATACAACAGGTGTAGTAGACCTTACAGTGAAATGCTGAATACAACAGGTGTAGTAGACACAGTGAAATGCTGAATACAACAGGTGTGGTAGACCTTACAGTGAAATGCTGAATACAACAGGTGTAGTAGACCTTACAGTGAAATGCTGAATACAACAGGTGTAGTAGACCTCACAGTGAAATGCCGAATACAACAGGTGTAGTAGACCTTACAGTGAAATACTGAATACAACAGGTGTAGTAGACCTTACACAGTGAAATGCTGAATACAACAGGTGTAGTAGACTCAGTGAAATGCTGAATACAACAGGTGTACAGCAGAGTAGACCTCACAGTGAAATGCTGAATACAACAGGTGTAGTAGACCTCACAGTGAAATGCTGAATACAACAGGTGTAGTAGACCTTACAGTGAAATGCTGAATACAACAGGTAGTAGACCTCACAGTGAAATGCTGAATACAACAGGTGTAGTAGACCTACAGTGAAATGCTGAATACAACAGGTGTAGTAGACCTTACAGTGAAATGCTGAATACAACAGGTATAGTAGACCTTACAGTGAAATGCTGAATACAACAGGTGTAGTAGACCTTACAGTGAAATGCTGAATACAACAGGTGTAGTAGACCTTACAGTGAAATGCTGAATACAACAGGTGTAGTAGACCTTACAGTGAAATGCTGAATACAACAGGTGTAGTAGACCTTACAGTGAAATGCTGAATACAACAGGTGTAGATAGACCTCACAGTGAAATGGTGAATACAACAGATGTAGTAGACCTTACAGTGAAATGCTGAATACAACAGGTGTAGTAGACATTACAGTGAAATGCTGAATACAACAGGTGTAGTAGACCTCACATTGAAATGCTGAATACAACAGGTGTAGTAGACCTCACAGTGAAATGCTGAATACAACAGGTGTAGTAGACCTTACAGTGAAATGCTGAATACAACAGGTGTAGTAGACCTTACAGTGAAATGCTGAATACAACAGGTGTAGTAGACCTACAGTGAAATGCTGAATACAACAGGTGTAGTAGACCTTACAGTGAAATGCTGAATACAACAGGTGTAGTAGACCTCACAGTGAAATGCTGAATACAACAGGTGTAGTAGACCTTACAGTGAAATGCTGAATACAACAGGTGTAGTAGACCTTACAGTGAAATGCTGAATACAACAGGTGTAGTAGACATTACAGTGAAATGCTGAATACAACAGGTGTAGTAGACCTTACAGTGAAATGCTGAATACAACAGGTGTAGTAGACCTTACAGTGAAATGCTGAATACAACAGGTGTAGTAGACCTTACAGTGAAATGCTGAATACAACAGGTGTAGTAGACCTTACAGTGAAATGCTGAATACAACAGGTGTAGTAGACCTTACAGTGAAATGCTGAATACAACAGGTGTAGTAGACCTCACAGTGAAATGCTAAATACAACAGGTGTAGTAGACCTTACAGTGAAATGCTGAATACAACAGGTGTAGTAGACCTTACAGTGAAATGCTGAATACAACAGGTGTAGTAGACCTTACAGTGAAATGCTGAATACAACAGGTGTAGTAGACCTTACAGTGAAATACTGAATACAACAGGTGTAGTAGACCTCACAGTGAAATGCTGAATACAACAGGTGTAGTAGACCTCACAGTGAAATGCTGAATACAACAGGTGTAGTAGACCTTACAGTGAAATGCTGAATACAACAGGTGTAGTAGACCTTACAGTGAAATGCTGAATACAACAGGTGTAGTAGACCTTACAGTGAAATGCTGAATACAACAGGTGTAGTAGACCTTACAGTGAAATGCTGAATACAACAGGTGTAGTAGACCTCACAGTGAAATGCTGAATACAACAGGTGTAGTAGACCTCACAGTGAAATGCTGAATACAACAGGTGTAGTAGACCTTACAGTGAAATGCTGAATACAACAGGTGTAGTAGACCTTACAGTGAAATGCTGAATACAACAGGTGTAGTAGACCTTACAGTGAAATGCTGAATACAACAGGTGTAGTAGACCTTACAGTGAAATGCTGAATACAACAGGTGTAGTAGACCTTACAGTGAAATTCTGAATACAACAGGTGTAGTAGACCTCACAGTGAAATGCTAAATACAACAGGTGTAGTAGACCTTACAGTGAAATGCTGAATACAACAGGTGTAGTAGACCTTACAGTGAAATGCTGAATACAACAGGTGTAGTAGACCTCACAGTGAAATGCTGAATACAACAGGTGTAGTAGACCTTACAGTGAAATGCTGAATACAACAGGTGTAGTAGACCTTACAGTGAAATGCTGAATACAACAGGTGTAGTAGACCTCACAGTGAAATGCTGAATACAACAGGTGTAGTAGACCTTACAGTGAAATGCTGAATACAACAGGTGTAGTAGACCTACAGTGAAATGCTGAATACAACAGGTGTAGTAGACCTCACAGTGAAATGCTGAATACAACAGGTGTAGTAGACCTCACAGTGAAATGCTGAATACAACAGGTGTAGTAGACCTCACAGTGAAATGCTGAATACAACAGGTGTAGTAGACCTTACAGTGAAATGCTGAATACAACAGGTGTAGTAGACCTTACAGTGAAATGCTGAATACAACAGGTGTAGTAGACCTCACAGTGAAATGCTGAATACAACAGGTGTAGTAGACCTTACAGTGAAATGCTGAATACAACAGGTGTAGTAGACCTTACAGTGAAATGCTGAATACAACAGGTGTAGTAGACCTTACAGTGAAATGCTGAATACAACAGGTGTAGTAGACCTTACAGTGAAATGCTGAATACAACAGGTGTAGTAGACCTCACAGTGAAATACTGAATACAACAGGTGTAGTAGACCTCACAGTGAAATGCTGAATACAACAGGTGTAGTAGACCTTACAGTGAAATGCTGAATACAACAGGTGTAGTAGACCTCACAGTGAAATGCTGAATACAACAGGTGTAGTAGACCTTACAGTGAAATGCTGAATACAACAGGTGTAGTAGACCTCACAGTGAAATGCTGAATACAACAGGTGTAGTAGACCTTACAGTGAAATGCTGAATACAACAGGTGTAGTAGACCTTACAGTGAAATGCTGAATACAACAGGTGTAGTAGACCTCACAGTGAAATGCTGAATACAACAGGTGTAGTAGACCTCACAGTGAAATGCTGAATACAACAGGTGTAGTAGACCTTACAGTGAAATGCTGAATACAACAGGTGTAGTAGACCTTACAGTGAAATGCTGAATACAACAGGTGTAGTAGACCTCACAGTGAAATGCTGAATACAACAGGTGTAGTAGACCTTACAGTGAAATGCTGAATACAACAGGTGTAGTAGACCTCACAGTGAAATGCTGAATACAACAGGTGTAGTAGACCTTACAGTGAAATGCTGAATACAACAGGTGTAGTAGACCTTACAGTGAAATGCTGAATACAACAGGTGTAGTAGACCTCACAGTGAAATGCTGAATACAACAGGTGTAGTAGACCTTACAGTGAAATGCTGAATACAACAGGTGTAGTAGACCTTACAGTGAAATGCTGAATACAACAGGTGTAGTAGACCTTACAGTGAAATGCTGAATACAACAGGTGTAGTAGACCTTACAGTGAAATGCTGAATACAACAGGTGTAGTAGACCTTACAGTGAAATGCTGAATACAACAGGTGTAGTAGACCTTACAGTGAAATGCTGAATACAACAGGTGTAGTAGACCTTACAGTGAAATGCTGAATACAACAGGTGTAGTAGACCTCACAGTGAAATGCTGAATACAACAGGTGTAGTAGACCTCACAGTGAAATGCTGAATACAACAGGTGTAGTAGACCTCACAGTGAAATGCTGAATACAACAGGTGTAGTAGACCTCACAGTGAAATGCTGAATACAACAGGTGTAGTAGACCTTACAGTGAAATGCTGAATACAACAGGTGTAGTAGACCTCACAGTGAAATGCTGAATACAACAGGTGTAGTAGACCTCACAGTGAAATGCTGAATACAACAGGTGTAGTAGACCTCACAGTGAAATGCTGAATACAACAGGTGTAGTAGACCTCACAGTGAAATGCTGAATACAACAGGTGTAGTAGACATTACAGTGAAATGCTGAATACAACAGGTGTAGTAGACCTTACAGTGAAATGCTGAATACAACAGGTGTAGTAGACCTTACAGTGAAATGCTGAATACAACAGGTGTAGTAGACCTTACAGTGAAATGCTGAATACAACAGGTGTAGTAGACCTCACAGTGAAATGCTGAATACAACAGGTGTAGTAGACCTCACAGTGAAATGCTGAATACAACAGGTGTAGTAGACCTTACAGTGAAATGCTGAATACAACAGGTGTAGTAGACCTTACAGTGAAATGCTGAATACAGCAGGTGTAGTAGACCTCACAGTGAAATGCTGAATACAACAGGTGTAGTAGACCTCACAGTGAAATGCTGAATACAACAGGTGTAGTAGACCTTACAGTGAAATGCTGAATACAACAGGTGTAGTAGACCTCACAGTGAAATGCTGAATACAACAGGTGTAGTAGACCTTACAGTGAAATGCTGAATACAACAGGTGTAGTAGACCTTACAGTGAAATGCTGAATACAACAGGTGTAGTAGACCTTACAGTGAAATGCTGAATACAACAGGTGTAGTAGACCTTACAGTGAAATGCTGAATACAACAGGTGTAGTAGACCTTACAGTGAAATGCTGAATACAACAGGTGTAGTAGACCTTACAGTGAAATGCTGAATACAACAGGTGTAGTAGACCTTACAGTGAAATACTGAATACAACAGGTGTAGTAGACCTTACAGTGAAATGCTGAATACAACAGGTGTAGTAGACCTTACAGTGAAATGCTGAATACAACAGGTGTAGTAGGCCTTTACAGTGAAATGCTGAATACAACAGGTGTAGTAGACCTTACAGTGAAATGCTGAATACAACAGGTGTAGTAGACCTTACAGTGAAATGCTGAATACAAGAGGTGTAGTAGACCTTACAGTGAAATGCTGAATACAACAGGTGTAGTAGACCTTACAGTGAAATGCTGAATACAACAGGTGTAGTAGACCTTACAGTGAAATGCTGAATACAACAATGTAGTAGACCTTACAGTGAAATGCTGAATACAACAGGTGTAGTAGACCTTACAGTGAAATACTGAATACAACAGGTGTAGTAGACCTTACAGTGAAATGCTGAATACAACAGGTGTAGTAGACCTCACAGTGAAATGCTGAATACAATAGGTGTAGTAGACCTTACAGTGAAATGCTGAATACAACAGGTGTAGTAGACTTACAGTGAAATGCTGAATACAACATGTGTAGTAGACCTTACAGTGAAATGCTGAATACAACAGGTGTAGTAGACCTTACAGTGAAATGCTGAATACAACAGGTGTAGTAGACCTTACAGTGAAATGCTGAATACAACAGGTGTAGTAGACCTTACAGTGAAATGCTGAATACAACAGGTGTAGTAGACCTTACAGTGAAATGCTGAATACAACAGGTGTAGTAGACCTTACAGTGAAATGCTGAATACAACAGGTGTAGTAGACCTCACAGTGAAATGCTGAATACAACAGGTGTAGTAGACCTTACAGTGAAATGCTGAATACAACAGGTGTAGTAGACCTTACAGTGAAATGCTGAATACAACAGGTGTAGTAGACCTTACAGTGAAATGCTGAATACAACAGGTGTAGTAGACCTACAGTGAAATGCTGAATACAACAGGTGTAGTAGACCTTACAGTGAAATGCTGAATACAACAGGTGTAGTAGACCTTCACAGTGAAATGCTGAATACAACAGGTGCAGTAGACCTTACAGTGAAATACTGAATACAACAGGGTAGTAGACCTCACAGTGAAATGCTGAATACAACAGGTGTAGTAGACCTTACAGTGAAATGCTGAATACAACAGGTGTAGTAGACCTCACAGTGAAATGTTTACTTATAGAGCCCCTATCCAACCATGCAGTTAAAAAAATATGGATAAGAATAAGAAATAAAAGTAACAAGTAATTTAAAGAGGAGCAGTAAAATAACAACATATACAGGGGGTGCCGGTATGGAGTCAAGTAAGGGGTGAGTAATCCTTCTCCTCCCCCAAAAAAAAGATTTAGATGCAAGTGGCTGTTCCACTGGTTGTCATAAGGTGTATGCACTAATTTGTAAGTCGCTCTGGATAAGAGCGCCTGCTAAATGACTTAAATGTAAATGTAAGTGTGGGGGCGGTATAGAGTCAATGTGTGGGGAGGGGGGCGGTATAGAGACAATGTGGGGGGCCGGTATAGAGTCAATGTGGGGGCGGTATAGAGTCAATGTGGGGGGCGGTATAGAGTCAATGTGTAAATGGTATAGAGTCAATGTGGGGGCTATAGGAGTCAATGTGTGGGGGGCCGGTATAGAGTCAATGTGTGGGGGGCCGGTATAGAGTCAATGTGTGGGGGGCCGGTATAGAGTCAAAGTGTGGGGAGGCTGGTATAGAGTCAATGTGTGGGGGCCCGGTATAGAGTCAATGTGGGGGGCGGTATAGAGTCAATGTGTGGGGGCGGTATAGAGTCAATGTGTGGGGGCCGGTATAGAGTCAATGTGTGGGGGGCCGGTATAGAGTCAATGTGTGGGGGCCGGTATAGAGTCAATGTGTGGGGGGCGGTATAGAGTCAATGTGTGGGGGCGGTATAGAGTCAATGTGTGGGGGGTCGGTATAGAGTCAATGTGGGGGACTGATATAGAGTCACTGTGGGGGGGCGGTATAGAGTCAATGTGTGGGGGAGGCCGGTATAGAGTCAATGTGTGGGGGCGCGTATAGAGTCAATGTGTGGGGGGCGGTATAGAGTCAATGTGTGGGGGGCCGGCATAGCGTCAATGTGTGGGGGCCGGTATAGAGTCAATGTGTGGGGGGCCGGTATAGAGTCAATGTGTGGGGGGCCGGTATAGAGTCAATGTGTGGGGGGCGGTATAGAGTCAATGTGTGGGGGGGCCGGTATAGAGTCAATGTTGGGGGCCGGTATAGAGTCACTGTGCGGGGGTATAGAGTCAATGTGGTGGGGGGGTATAGAGTCAATGTGTGGGGGGCACCAGTTAGTTGAGGACATAAAGTGGCAACTGACTGTGTAGATATGACAAACAACTAATTTTGAGCAGTGTCTGTTATACGTTTGCTCAATGGGTATAATGGTCAATCTGATCCCCGACGTCCTCATAGGCTCACTTGGATATATAGAGTTGGAGGTAAAGGAGAAAACATGGAACTGGGACATTAAAACACTGGCACAATTCTTTCATCCACATCCATTCACATAAAATATGTCTTCAAGTATAAATACCCTTCTAAGACCACTGTCTTTCTGGACGTTTTAAAAGGTTTGCGAATAGTTCTTTCTGCAAAGAATGTGAATTGAAAGGGACATGGTAATCCCGATGTAGGTGACATCTTTTCTCCACTGATATAATGTGTGATAGTTGCACACCTCCTTGCTGAATTATGTAGAGCTGATTTGGGCCTGTTTTCTTTTTTTTGTCATGATCTTTTGTGAATAACCACATTTTCATCTATGCTTTGTGCTAGCAGTTTAAGAGTGAAAGAGGGTAAATAGCACAGCCTGGTTGAAGTCCTAGTTTTAATGGATAGTGCCAGCAGATTGCGGTGGCAGTGGTTCGAGCGTGGTAACCGAAAGGTTGCTAGATCGAATCTCAGAGCTGGCAAGGTCGTTCTACCCATGAACAAGGCACTGTTCCCAGGCCGTCATTGTAAATACGAATTTGTTCTTAACTGACTTGCCTAGTTAAATAAAACAACGTAATTCCCGAGGGGTTCACATACAGTTCAGAGGCAAATCATAATGTAAAACATTCAGCTGAAAAACCAAACGTGTACCGTTCACTTCTTTTATATTAGTGATTTTTTTTTTGTTATCCACCCTCTGGATCTGTCCATGCTAATATAATACATTCCAAAGTTTGGGGTCACTTAGAAATGTTCATGTTTTTGAAATGTATATATATTTTTTGTCCATTTTTAAAATAACATCAAATTGATCAGAAATACAGTGTAGACATTGTTAATGTTGTAAATGACTATTGTAGCTGGAAACGGCAGATTTTTAATGGAATATCTACATAGGCGTACAGAGGCCCATTATCAGCAACCATCACTCCTGTGTTCCAATGGTACGTTGTGTTAGCTCATGCAAGTTTATCATTTTAAAAGGCTAATTGATCATTAGAAAACCATTTTGCAATTATGTTAGCACAGCTGAAAACTGTTGTCCTGATTTTAAAGAAGCAATAAAATCTGCCTTCTTTAGACTAGTTGAGTATCTGGAGCATCAGCATTTGTGGGTTCGATTTACAGGCTCAAAATGGTCAGAAACAAAGACCTTTCTTCTGAAACTCGTCAGTCTATTCTTGTTCTGAGAAATGAAGGCTATTCCATGTTAGAAATTTCCAAGAAACTGAAGATCTCGTACAACGCAGTGTACTACTCCCTTCACAGAACAGAGCAAACTGGCTCTAATCAGAATAGAAAGAGGAGTGGGAGGCCCCGTTCCAAAACTGAGCAAGAGGACAAGTACATTTGAGTGTCTAGTTTGAGTCCTCAACCGGCAGCTTCATTAAATAGTGCCTTGCAAAACACCAGTCTCAACGTCAACCGTGAAGAAGCGACTCCGGGGTGCTGCCCTTCTAGCAGAGTTGCAAAGAAAAAGCTATATCTCTGTCCAGTGTGTGTTCTTTTGCCCATCTTAATCTTTTTCTTTTTATTGGCCAGTCTCATATATGCCTTTTTCTTTGCAATAATGTCTATACTGTATTTCTGATTTAATTTTATGTTATTTTAATGCACAAAAATATTTGCTTTTCTTTCAAAAACAAGGACATTTCTAAGTGACCCCAAACTTTTAAACGGTAGTCTATGTTATGGTTCAGTCTTAGTTTTCCTTATCGCCACCGTGGAATGTCCATGTTGATCCATCCACCTGTGTTCTTTGTTAGTCAGGCCTGACTAATTTAATATGACTGAAGATGCAGAATTTTATGCCTTCTAATAGGGAATAACAGACTCGTTTGAACTTGGACCACACACCCTCTAGACAGACTACATGCCCTCTATCAAATCAACACTGGAATTTTTACTCAAAACAAAAGTTTTAAAGTATGCTAGACATTTATAGAATAAACCATATCTAGTTTGATGTTTCTGTGACAAACAGTGAATTAGTTATGATTTTTTGCCATTTTAAATGGCTTTCGGCAAATATCTGTTGAATGTGTGAATATAAACCAACTTTACCTCAGTAAACATTTTGGCATTGAGCGGAGTTAATTTTCCAGTTTGAAGTTCATTTCCTGCAACGCTACCCGGTTTGGCATTGAGTTGAGAGACAATTTTGCAGTTTAAAAGCTAATTTCCTAGGCATGAATCAAATGGGCATGTGCCCTGAATCTCGGTTTTTGGAATTTGATTCTCCCCGAATGTCTAGCTTTCTATTTGATTCTCCCTGACTGTCTAGCTTTCTATTTGATTCTCCCTGACTGTCTAGCTTTCTATTTGATTCTCCCTGACTGTCTAGCTTTCTATTTGATTCTCCCTGACTGTCTAGCTTTCTATTTGATTCTCCCTGACTGTCTAGCTTTCTATTTGATTCTCCCTGACTGTCTAGCTTTCTATTTGATTCTCCCTGACTGTCTAGCTTTCTATTTGATTCTCCCTGACTGTCTAGCTTTCTATTTGATTCTCCCCGAATGTCTAGCTTTCTATTTGATTCTCCCTGACTGTCTAGCTTTCTATTTGATTCTCCCTGACTGTCTAGCTTTCTATTTGATTCTCCCTGACTGTCTAGCTTTCTATTTGATTCTCCCTGACTGTCTAGCTTTCTATTTGATTCTCCCTGACTGTCTAGCTTTCTATTTGATTCTCCCTGACTGTCTAGCTTTCTATTTGATTCTCCCTGACTGTCTAGCTTTCTATTTGATTCTCCCTGACTGTCTAGCTTTCTATTTGATTCTCCCTGACTGTCTAGCTTTCTATTTGATTCTCCCTGACTGTCTAGCTTTCTATTTGATTCTCCCTGACTGTCTAGCTTTCTATTTGATTCTCCCTGACTGTCTAGCTTTCTATTTGATTGTTAGTTTTCAAAGATGGTGTTATTTAAATATATTAGTATCTGCTCTCCGTATTAAAGGAATAGTTTGAGATGTTGGCATTGAAGCCATTTATCTACTTCCCTAGAGTTAGATGAACAGGAATAGCTGGCAAGCCTAATATTCCTGTAAGACTTCCAGTCATTGCGCTAATGCTAGTTAGCATTGGCTCATGAAACTACCTCAACTTCCTTCATACTGGATGAGGAGACATACAAATGGTAAGCATTATGGTATGCTGTTGCAGCTAGCTATTTTCATAATTATTTTTCACCCTCAACATTCTGGACCCCTGCAGAACCTCGTGAACTTAGGTGCATTAATTCAGGGGTTTTCTAGTGGTCCGCCTACCCCAGTTTTAAAACCCTGAATTAATGCACCCAGGCTGTATCACATCCGGCCATGATTGGGAGGCCATAGGGTGGCGCACAATTGGCCCAGCGTCGTCCAAGTTTGACCGGTGTAGGCCGTCTTTGTAAATAAGAATTTGTTCTTAACTGACTTGCCTTGTTTATTTGCATTATTCATAGTATATTAAACATCAGATCATGACAACCAGATCAGAAATGTTCCTCCACAAACTTGGAGATGGTTTCTAACTGTATTCCAGCTATTAAACCCCGAGGGCCAGGGTTCTGGTCTAGAAGCACGGTTTTCCAGCTATTAAAACCCAGAGGGCCAGGGTTCTGGTCTAGAAGCACGGTTTTCCAGCTATTAAACCCAGAGGGACAGGGTTCTGGTCTAGAAGCACGGTTTTCCAGCTATTAAACCCAGAGGGCCAGGGTTCTGGTCTAGAAGCACGGTTTTCCAGCTATTAAACCCCGAGGGCCAGGGTTCTGGTCTAGAAGCACGGTTTTCCAGCTATTAAACCCCGAGGGCCAGGGTTCTGGTCTAGAAGCACGGTTTTCCAGCTATTAAACCCAGAGGGCCAAGGTTCTGGTCTAGGAGCACGGTTTTCCAGCTATTAAACCCCGAGGGCCAGGGTTCTGGTCTAGAAGCACGGTTTTCCAGCTATTAAACCCCGAGGGCCAGGGTTCTGGTCTAGAAGCACGGTTTTCCAGCTATTAAACCCTGAGGGCCAGGGTTCTGGTCTAGAAGCACGGTTTTCCAGCTATTAAACTCCGAGGGCCAGGGTTCTGGTCTAGAAGCACGGTTTTCCAGCTATTAAACCCCGAGGGCCAGGGTTCTGGTCTAGAAGCACGGTTTTCCAGCTATTAAACCCCGAGGGCCAGGGTTCTGGTCTAGAAGCACGGTTTTCCAGCTATTAAACCCCGAGGGCCAGGGTTCTGGTCTAGAAGCACGGTTTTCCAGCTATTAAACCCCGAGGGCCAGGGTTCTGGTCTAGAAGCACGGTTTTCCAGCTATTAAACCCCGAGGGCCAGGGTTCTGGTCTAGAAGCACGGTTTTCCAGCTATTAAACCCTGAGGGCCAGGGTTCTGGTCTAGAAGCACGGTTTTCCAGCTATTAACCCCGAGGGCTAGGGTTCTGGTCTAGAAGCACGGTTTTCACTGCTCCTGCAGTTTTGCTTCGGTAATGCAGTTTAAGTAACCACTGGCAAATAAATATGTTTTCCATGATGGCCATATATAGAAGTCAGATTTGAAAATTCCTAATAAAACACTTTAGTCATCACCTTTGTGTACAAAACATCCATAGAATTATTCAAATAATTGATGAGGCAAATTATATATATATATATATATATATATATATATATATATATATATATATATATATATATATATATATATATATATATATATATATTTTGCACTCAGAGCCAAAGATATTACAATTTTATATTAGACAGTGGATTAACGTGTTTTTGTATGTCGTGACTGCTAGTGTGCATGTGACGTTGGTCCGTATAAACCGGCTGCAACACTGCTGTGGACGAATAGGGCAACGCGAGTAGATTACCTTAAACAACGGTCGGACATCTTGCACGCAGTCTCTATTACCCTGTTCCTCTGAAATAACTGTAGTTCCTGAACCCTGTTCACAACCACATCCACAAATGACTTGGTTTGATGGCAAAGCTCAGCATTAGACCTGCTAATTCTAAATACATTTAATCTGGTTTGATTTAGTTGAAGTTGTTAATGATGCATAGAATGCCAACAGGACATCGTTCTACTACCTGACATGCAATGCCAACCGGATGTTTCTCTACTACCTGACATGCAATGCCAACCGGATGTTTCTCTACTACCTGACATGCAATGCCAACAGGACATCGTTCTACTACCTGACATGCAATGCCAACAGGACGTCGTTCTACTACCTGACATGCAATGCCAACAGGACGTCGTCTCTACTACCTGACATGCAATGCCAACAGGACGTCGTTCTACTACCTGACATGCAATGCCAACCGGATGTTTCTCTACTACCTGACATGCAATGCCAACAGGACATCGTTCTACTACCTGACATGCAATGCCAACAGGACGTTGTTCTACTACCTGACATGCAATGCCAACAGGACGTCGTTCTACTACCTGACATGCAATGCCAACAGGACGCCGTTCTACTACCTGGCATGCAATGCCAACCGGATGTTTCTCTACTACCTGACATGCAATGCCAACCGGATGTTTCTCTACTACCTGACATGCAATACCATCTAGATGTTGCTCTAATACCCAACGTTAGTTATCCTCTGATTGTATTAGGCTGGGTTCATAGCATTGGTTGTTTCTCAAATAGCACCCTATTCCCTATATAGTCCCATAGAGCTCTGGCTCCCTAGTCCCTATATTGTCCAATAGACCTCTGGTCTAATGTAGTGCTCTACATAGGGAATATCCTGCCATTTGGGATGTATCAATTGCGTTGGTGGATAAAGGCTTTTAAGGAGATTAAGTGCAGAGATAAAGTATTAATCTGGGATAGTTTTGTAAGGCATGCAGTCTTATCATCCAGTCTTTCTAGGCATCATTTAGATGAGAGGTAAAATATACAGAGCCTTCAGACAGTATTCAGACCCCTGGACTTACTCTGTTGTTACAGCCTGAATTCAAAATGGGTTTTATTTCTACACACAATACCCCTTCATGACAGTATCAAAACGGTTTCAGAAAATTTGCATTTTTATTGAAAAACATACATAAATATTCACACCCCTAGGTCAATACATGTTAGAATTACTTTTGGCAGCGATTACAGTCTTTCTAAGAAAGTCTCTAAGAGCTTTGCAAACCTGGATTGTACCATATTTACCCATTTATTCTTTAAACTCTTCAAGCTCTGTCAAATTGGTTGTTGATCATTGCTAGACGACCATAAATAATAATCAATTTAAAAAACATCAGATCATGACAACCAGATCAGAAATGTTCCTCCACAAACATGGAGATGGTTTCTAACTGTATTCCAGCTATTACACCCCGAGGGCCAGGGTTCTGGTCTAGAAGCACGGTTTTCCAGCTATTAAACCCCGAGGGCCAGGGTTCTGGTCTAGAAGCACGGTTTTCCAGCTATTAAACCCAGAGGGCCAGGGTTCTGGTCTAGAAGCACGGTTTTCCAGCTATTAAACCCCGAGGGCCAGGGTTCTGGTCTAGAAGCACAGTTTTCCAGCTATTAAACCCAGAGGGCTAGGGTTCTGGTCTAGAAGCACGGTTTTCCAGCTATTAAACCCCGAGGGCCAGGGTTCTGGTCGAGAAGCACGGTTTTCCAGCTATTAAACCCCGAGGGCCAGGGTTCTGGTCTAGAAGCACGGTTTTCCAGCTATTAAACCCCGAGGGCTAGGGTTCTGGTCTAGAAGCACGGTTTTCACTGCTCCTGCAGTTTTGCTTCGGTAATGCAGTTTAAGTAACCACTGGCAAGTAAATCATTTTTTCATAACGGTCACATATAGATGTCAGGTTTTGCCATAGACTTTCAATTTGATTTAAGTCAAAACTGTAACTAGGAGGGCCTCCCGGGTGGCGCAGTGGTTAAGGGCGCTGTACTGCTGTGCCACCAGAGACTCTGGGTCCGCGCCCAGGCTCTGTCGTAGCCGGCCGTGACCGGGAGGTCCGTGGAGCGACACACAATATGCTCAGCGTCGTCCGGGTTAGGGAGGGTTTGGCCGGTAGGGATATCCTTGTCTCATCGCCCACCAGCGACTCCTGTGGCAGGCCGGGCGCAGTGCACGCTAATCAAGGTTGCCAGGTGCAAGGTGTTTCCTCCGACGCATTGGTGCGGCTGGCTTCCGGGTTGGATGCGCGCTGTGTTAAGGAGCAGTGCGGCTTGGTTGGGTTGTGTATCGGAGGACGCATGACTTTCAACCTTTGTCTCCTGAGCCCGTGCGGGAGTTGTAGCGATGAGACAAGATAGGAGCTACTAACAATTGGATACCATGAAATTGGGGAGAAAAAAGGGGTAAAATAAAAAAAAAAAAAACTGTGACTAGGCCTCTCAGGAGCATTCAATGTCATCTTGGTAAGCAACTTGTGTATATTTGGCCTTATGTTTTAGGTTATTGTCCTATTGAAGGGTGACTTCATCTCCCAGTATTTGGTGGAAAGCAGACAGAACCAGGTTTTCCGCTAGGATATTGCCTGTGCTTATCTCTCTTCCATTTCTTTATATCCTAAAAAACTCCCTAGCCCTTGCCGATGGTAAGCATACCCATAACGTGATGCAGCGACCACTATGCTTGAAGATATGTAGCGGTACTCAGTTAAGTGATGTATTGGATTTGCCCCAAACACAACACAGGACAAAAAGTTAATTGCTTTGCCACAATTTAATTCTATACAGGCTTCCTTTTCACTCTGTCAATTAGGTTGTTATTGTGGAGTACCTAGACTGACCAAAAATATAAATGCAACATGCAACAACTTCAAAGATTGTACCCGCCTGCCTGACCAGAGTCCAGAAAACGGTCAAAACCGAGAGGAATAGAAAAAGGCAGGAGCTGGTTGACTTGGAACATACAAGACAAACTGGCACATAGAGACAGGAAACACAGGGATAAATACACTGGGGAAAAACAAGCGACACCAGGGTGTGACAGTAGAGTTGATCAGGCTGTTGATTGTGGCCTGTGGAATGTTGTCCCACTCACTCTTCAATGGCTGTGTGAAGTAGGCGATAACTGTGACATTTTCAGCTTCCAGGAATTGTGTGCAGACCCTTGTGACATGGGGCCGTGCGTTATCATGCTGAAACATGCGATGTCGCAGGTGAATACCATGACAATGGGCCTCCCAAGTAGCGCAGCAGTCTAAGGTGAGGCATCACTACAGACCCGGGTTCGATCCCAGGCTGTGTCGCAGCTGGCCGCAACCAGGAGACCCAGCGCACAATTGGCCCAGCGTCGTCCGAGTTAGGGAGGGTTTGGCCTGCCGGGATGTTCTTGTCCCATCGCGCTCTAGCGACTCCTTTTGGAGGGCTGGGCTGACTTAGGTCGCCAGTGGTACAGTGTTTCCAATGACACATTAGTGTGGCCGGCTTCCGGTTAAGCGAGCAGTGTCAAGAAGCAGTGTGTGGTTTGGCAGGGTCTTGTTTTGGAGGACGCATGGCTCTCGATATTCGCCTCTCCCGAGTCCATAGGGGAGTTGCAGTGATGGGACAAGACTGTAACTACCAATTTGGATCTCACAAAATTGGGGAGAAAAAGGGGTAAAAAGTCCCCCCCCCCATTTATTTTAAATTTTTATCTCTGTTCAAATTGCCATTGATAAAATGCAATTGTGTTCGTTGTCCGTAGTTTATGCCTGCCCATACCATAACCCCACTGCCACTATGAGACACTCCGTTCGCAACGTTGACATCCGCAAACCACTCGCTGGCAACAGCTCTGGTGGACATTCCTGATGTGGCATTGCTTTTTGTGACACAATTGTGCATTTCAGTGGCCTTTTTATCCCTCTCTGATCCAGAGGGGTTGGATTAAATGCAGAAGACACATTTCAGTTGAATACATTCAGTTGGACAACTGACTAGATATCTCCCTTTCCCTTTAATTGTCCCCAGGCACAAAGAGTACCTGTAATGATCATGCTGTTTAATCAGCTTATTGATATGCCACACCTGTCAGGTGGATGGATTATCTTATAAATAAGCTTGTTGTGCATATGCGTATTTCTGTGATCTTTTTATTTTAGCTCATGAAACATGGGACCGACACTTTACATGTTCATATTTTTAGTGTACAATGTTGCTCCATCCTCAGTTTTCTCCTATCACAGTCATTAAACTCTAACTGTTTTAAAGTTACCATTGGCCTCATGGTGAAATCCCTGAGCAGTTTCCTTACTCTCCGGCAACTGGGTGTATTGTTACACAACTGGGTGTATTGATACACAACTGGGTGTATTGATACGCAACTGGAGTGTATTGATACGCAGCTGGGTGTATTGATCGCAGCTGGGTGTATTGATGATACGCAGCGCTGGGTGTATTGATACGCAACTGGGTGTATTGATACTGCAACTGGGTGTATTGA
>NW_026279498.1:0-10000 GCF_023373465.1 Oncorhynchus keta
ATAGATCACAGTGTTGTAGTGGGGACAGTAACTATACAGATCACAGTGTTGTAGTGGGGACAGTAACTATATAGATCACAGTGTTGTAGTGGGGACAGTAACTATATAGATCACAGTGTTGTAGTGGGGACAGTAACTAACTATAGATCACAGTGTTGTAGTGGGGACAGTAACTATATAGATCACAGTGTTGTAGTGGGGACAGTAACTATATAGATCACAGTGTTGTAGTGGGGACAGTAACTATATAGATCACAGTGTTGTAGTGGGGACAGTAGTGGGGACAGTAACTATATAGATCACAGTGTTGTAGTGGGGACAGTAACTATATAGATCACAGTGTTGTAGTGGGGACAGTAACTATATAGATCACAGTGTTGTAGTGGGGACAGTAACTATATAGATCACAGTGTTGTAGTGGGGACAGTAACTATATAGATCACAGTGTTGTAGTGGGGACAGTAACTATATAGATCACAGTGTTGTAGTGGGGACAGTAAACAGTGTTGTAGTGGGGACAGTAACTATACAGATCACAGTGTTGTAGTGGGGACAGTAACTATATAGATCACAGTGTTGTCGTGGGGACAGTAACTATATAGATCACAGTGTTGTAGTGGGGACAGTAGTGGGGACAGTAACTATATAGATCACAGTGTTGTAGTGGGGACAGTAGTGGGGACAGTAACTATATAGATCACAGTGTTGTAGTGGGGACAGTAACTATATAGATCACAGTGTTGTAGTGGGGACAGTAACTATATAGATCACAGTGTTGTAGTGGGGACAGTAACTATACTAGATAGATCACAGTGTTGTAGTGGGGACAGTAACTATATAGATCACAGTGTTGTAGTGGGGACAGTAACTATATAGATCACAGTGTTGTAGTGGGGACAGTAACTATATAGATCACAGTGTTGTAGTGGGGACAGTAACTATATAGATCACAGTGTTGTAGTGGGGACAGTAACTATATAGATCACAGTGTTGTAGTGGGGACAGTAACTATATAGATCACAGTGTTGTAGTGGGGACAGTAACTATATAGATCACAGTGTTGTAGTGGGGACAGTAACTATATAGATCACAGTGTTGTAGTGGGGACAGTAACTATAGATAGTGATCACAGTATATAGTAGTGGGGACAGTAACTATATAGATCACAGTGTTGTAGTGGGGACAGTAACTATATAGATCACAGTGTTGTAGTGGGGACAGTAACTATATAGATCACAGTGTTGTAGTGGGGACAGTAACTATATAGATCACAGTGTTGTAGTGGGGACAGTAACTATATAGATCACAGTGTTGTAGTGGGGACAGTAACTATATAGATCACAGTGTTGTAGTGGGGACAGTAACTATATAGATCACAGTGTTGTAGTGGGGACAGTAACTATATAGATCACAGTGTTGTAGTGGGGACAGTAACTATATAGATCACAGTGTTGTAGTGGGGACAGTAACTATATAGATCACAGTGTTGTAGTGGGGACAGTAACTATATAGATCACAGTGTTGTAGTGGGGACAGTAACTATATAGATCACAGTGTTGTAGTGGGGACAGTAACTATATAGATCACAGTGTTGTAGTGGGGACAGTAACTATATAGATCACAGTGTTGTAGTGGGGACAGTAACTATATAGATCACAGTGTTGTAGTGGGGACAGTAACTATATAGATCACAGTGTTGTAGTGGGGACAGTAACTATATAGATCACAGTGTTGTAGTGGGGACAGTAACTATATAGATCACAGTGTTGTAGTGGGGACAGTGGGGACAGTAACTATATAGATCACAGTGTTGTAGTGGGGACAGTGTTAGTCACAGTGTTGTAGGGGACAGTAACTATATAGATCACAGTGTTGTAGTGGGGACAGTAACTGGGGATATAGATCACAGTGTTGTAGTGGGGACAGTAACTATAACAGTGTTGTAGTGGGGACAGTAACTATATAGATCACAGTGTTGTAGTGGGGACAGTAACTATATAGATCACAGTGTTGTAGTGGGGACAGTAATATAGATCACAGTGTTGTAGTGGGGACAGTAACTATATAGATCACAGTGTTGTAGTGGGGACAGTAACTATATAGATCACAGTGTTGTAGTGGGGACAGTAACTATATAGATCACAGTGTTGTAGTGGGGACAGTAACTATATAGATCACAGTGTTGTAGTGGGGACAGTAACTATATAGATCACAGTGTTGTAGTGGGGACAGTAACTATATAGATCACAGTGTTGTAGTGGGGACAGTAACTATATAGATCACAGTGTTGTAGTGGGGACAGTAACTATATAGATCACAGTGTTGTAGTGGGGACAGTAACTATATAGATCACAGTGTTGTAGTGGGGACAGTAACTATAGTGGGGACAGATCACAGTGTTGTAGTGGGGACAGTAACTATATAGATCACAGTGTTGTAGTGGGGACAGTAACTATATAGATCACAGTGTTGTAGTGGGGACAGTAACTATATAGATCACAGTGTTGTAGTGGGGACAGTAACTATATAGATCACAGTGTTGTAGTGGGGACAGTAACTATATAGATCACAGTGTTGTAGTGGGGACAGTAACTATATAGATCACAGTGTTGTAGTGGGGACAGTAACATAGTAACTATATAGATCACAGTGTTGTAGTGGGGACAGTAACTATATAGATCACAGTGTTGTAGTGGGGACAGTAACTATATAGATCACAGTGTTGTAGTGGGGACAGTAACTATATAGATCACAGTGTTGTAGTGGGGACAGTAACTATATAGATCACAGTGTTGTAGTGGGGACAGTAACTATATAGATCACAGTGTTGTAGTGGGGACAGTAACTATATAGATCACAGTGTTGTAGTGGGGACAGTAACTATATAGATCACAGTGTTGTAGTGGGGACAGTAACTATATAGATCACAGTGTTGTAGTGGGGACAGTAACTATATAGATCACAGTGTTGTAGTGGGGACAGTAACTATATAGATCACAGTGTTGTAGTGGGGACAGTAACTATATAGATCACAGTGTTGTAGTGGGGACAGTAACTATATAGATCACAGTGTTGTAGTGGGGACAGTAACTATATAGATCACAGTGTTGTAGTGGGGACAGTAACTATATAGATCACAGTGTTGTAGTGGGGACAGTAACTATATAGATCACAGTGTTGTAGTGGGGACAGTAACTATATAGATCACAGTGTTGTAGTGGGGACAGTAACTATATAGATCACAGTGTTGTAGTGGGGACAGTAACTATATAGATCACAGTGTTGTAGTGGGGACAGTAACTATATAGATCACAGTGTTGTAGTAACTATATAGATCACAGTGTTGTAGTGGGGACAGTAACTATATAGATCACAGTGTTGTAGTGGGGGACAGTAACTATATAGATCACAGTGTTGTAGTGGGGGGTAACTATATAGATCACAGTGTTGTAGTGGGGACAGTAACTATATAGATCACAGTGTTGTAGTGGGGACATAGTAACTATATAGATCACAGTGTTGTAGTGGACAGTAACTATATAGATCACAGTGTTGGACAGTGTTGTAGTGGGGACAGTAACTATATAGATCACAGTGTTGTAGTGGGGACAGTAACTATATAGATCACAGTGTTGTAGTGGGGACAGTAACTATATAGATCACAGTGTTGTAGTGGGGACAGTATAGATCACAGTGTTGTAGTGGGGACAGTAACTATATAGATCACAGTGTTGTAGTGGGGACAGTAACTATATAGATCACAGTGTTGTAGTGGGGACAGTAACTATATAGATCACAGTGTTGTAGTGGGGACAGTAACTATATAGATCACAGTGTTGTAGTGGGGACAGTAACTATATAGATCACAGTGTTGTAGTGGGGACAGTAACTATATAGATCACAGTGTTGTAGTGGGGACAGTAACTATATAGATCACAGTGTTGTAGTGGGGACAGTAACTATATAGATCACAGTGTTGTAGTGGGGACAGTAACTATATAGATCACAGTGTTGTAGTGGGGACAGTAACTATATAGATCACAGTGTTGTAGTGGGGACAGTAACTATATAGATCACAGTGTTGTAGTGGGGACAGTAACTATATAGATCACAGTGTTGTAGTGGGGACAGTAACTATATAGATCACAGTGTTGTAGTGGGGACAGTAACTATATAGATCACAGTGTTGTAGTGGGGACAGTAACTATATAGATCACAGTGTTGTAGTGGGGACAGTAACTATATAGATCACAGTGTTGTAGTGGGGACAGTAACTATATAGAGTGTTCACAGTGTTAGATCACAGTGTTGTGGGGACAGTAACTATATAGATCACAGTGTTGTAGTGGGGACAGTAACTATATAGATCACAGTGTTGTAGTGGGGACAGTAACTATATAGATCACAGTGTTGTAGTGGGGACAGTAACTATATAGATCACAGTGTTGTAGTGGGGACAGTAACTATATAGATCACAGTGTTGTAGTGGGGACAGTAACTATATAGATCACAGTGTTGTAGTGGGGACAGTAACTATATAGATCACAGTGTTGTAGTGGGGACAGTAACTATATAGATCACAGTGTTGTAGTGGGGACAGTAACTATATAGATCACAGTGTTGTAGTGGGGACAGTAACTATATAGATCACAGTGTTGTAGTGGGGACAGTAACTATATAGATCACAGTGTTGTAGTGGGGACAGTAACTATATAGATCACAGTGTTGTAGTGGGGACAGTAACTATATAGATCACAGTGTTGTAGTGGGGACAGTAACTATATAGATCACAGTGTTGTAGTGGGGACAGTAACTATATAGATCACAGTGTTGTAGTGGGGACAGTAACTATATAGATCACAGTGTTGTAGTGGGGACAGTAACTATATAGATCACAGTGTTGTAGTGGGGACAGTAACTATATAGATCACAGTGTTGTAGTGGGGACAGTAACTATATAGACAGTGTTGTAGTAACAGTAACTATATAGATCACAGTGTTGTAGTGGGGACAGTAACTATATAGATCACAGTGTTGTAGTGGGGACAGTAACTATATAGATCACAGTGTTGTAGTGGGGACAGTAACTATATAGATCACAGTGTTGTAGTGGGGACAGTAACTATATAGATCACAGTGTTGTAGTGGGGACAGTAAGTGTTGTAGTGGGGACAGTAACTATATAGATCACAGTGTTGTAGTGGGGACAGTAACTATATAGATCACAGTGTTGTAGTGGGGACAGTAACTATATAGATCACAGTGTTGTAGTGGGGACAGTAACTATATAGATCACAGTGTTGTAGTGGGGACAGTAACTATATAGATCACAGTGTTGTAGTGGGGACAGTAACTATATAGATCACAGTGTTGTAGTGGGGACAGTAACTATATAGATCACAGTGTTGTAGTGGGGACAGTAACTATATAGATCACAGTGTTGTAGTGGGGACAGTAACTATATAGATCACAGTGTTGTAGTGGGGACAGTAACTATATAGATCACAGTGTTGTAGTGGGGACAGTAACTATATAGATCACAGTGTTGTAGTGGGGACAGTAACTATATAGATCACAGTGTTGTAGTGGGGACAGTAACTATATAGATCACAGTGTTGTAGTGGGGACAGTAACTATATAGATCACAGTGTTGTAGTGGGGACAGTAACTATATAGATCACAGTGTTGTAGTGGGGACAGTAACTATATAGATCACAGTGTTGTAGTGGGGACAGTAACTATATAGATCACAGTGTTGTAGTGGGGACAGTAACTATATAGATCACAGTGTTGTAGTGGGGACAGTAACTATATAGATCACAGTGTTGTAGTGGGGACAGTAACTATATAGATCACAGTGTTGTAGTGGGGACAGTAACTATATAGATCACAGTGTTGTAGTGGGGACAGTAACTATATAGATCACAGTGTTGTAGTGGGGACAGTAACTATATAGATCACAGTGTTGTAGTGGGGACAGTAACATAGTAACTATATAGATCACAGTGTTGTAGTGGGGACAGTAACTATATAGATCACAGTGTTGTAGTGGGGACAGTAACTATATAGATCACAGTGTTGTAGTGGGGACAGTAACTATATAGATCACAGTGTTGTAGTGGGGACAGTAACTATATAGATCACAGTGTTGTAGTGGGGACAGTAACTATATAGATCACAGTGTTGTAGTGGGGACAGTAACTATATAGATCACAGTGTTGTAGTGGGGACAGTAACTATATAGATCACAGTGTTGTAGTGGGGACAGTAACTATATAGATCACAGTGTTGTAGTGGGGACAGTAACTATATAGATCACAGTGTTGTAGTGGGGACAGTAACTATATAGATCACAGTGTTGTAGTGGGGACAGTAACTATATAGATCACAGTGTTGTAGTGGGGACAGTAACTATATAGATCACAGTGTTGTAGTGGGGACAGTAACTATATAGATCACAGTGTTGTAGTGGGGACAGTAACTATATAGATCACAGTGTTGTAGTGGGGACAGTAACTATATAGATCACAGTGTTGTAGTGGGGACAGTAACTATATAGATCACAGTGTTGTAGTGGGGACAGTAACTATATAGATCACAGTGTTGTAGTGGGGACAGTAACTATATAGATCACAGTGTTGTAGTGGGGACAGTAACTATATAGATCACAGTGTTGTAGTGGGGACAGTAACTATATAGATCACAGTGTTGTAGTGGGGACAGTAACTATATAGATCACAGTGTTGTAGTGGGGACAGTAACTATATAGATCACAGTGTTGTAGTGGGGACAGTAACTATATAGATCACAGTGTTGTAGTGGGGACAGTAACTATATAGATCACAGTGGGGTGTTATATAGATCACAGTGTTGTAGGACAGTAACTATATAGATCACAGTGTTGTAGTGGGGGACAGTAACTATATAGATCACAGTGTTGTAGTGGGGACAGTAACTATATAGATCACAGTGTTGTAGTGGGGACAGTAACTATATAGATCACAGTGTTGTAGTGGGGACAGTAACTATATAGATCACAGTGTTGTAGTGGGGACAGTAACTATATAGATCACAGTGTTGTAGTGGGGACAGTAACTATATAGATCACAGTGTTGTAGTGGGGACAGTAACTATATAGATCACAGTGTTGTAGTGGGGACAGTAACTATATAGATCACAGTGTTGTAGTGGGGACAGTAACTATATAGATCACAGTGTTGTAGTGGGGACAGTAACTATATAGATCACAGTGTTGTAGTGGGGACAGTAACTATATAGATCACAGTGTTGTAGTGGGGACAGTAACTATATAGATCACAGTGTTGTAGTGGGGACAGTAACTATATAGATCACAGTGTTGTAGTGGGGACAGTAACTATATAGATCACAGTGTTGTAGTGGGGACAGTAACTATATAGATCACAGTGTTGTAGTGGGGACAGTAACTATATAGATCACAGTGTTGTAGTGGGGACAGTAACTATATAGATCACAGTGTTGTAGTGGGGACAGTAACTATATAGATCACAGTGTTGTAGTGGGGACAGTAACTATATAGATCACAGTGTTGTAGTGGGGTAACAGATCACACAGTGGGGACAGTAACTATATAGATCACAGTGTTGTAGTAGTGGGGACAGACAGTAACTATATAGATCACAGTGTTGTAGTGGGGACAGTAACTATATAGATCACAGTGTTGTAGTGGGGACAGTAACATAGTAACTATATAGATCACAGTGTTGTAGTGGGGACAGTAACTATATAGATCACAGTGTTGTAGTGGGGACAGTAACTATATAGATCACAGTGTTGTAGTGGGGACAGTAACTATATAGATCACAGTGTTGTAGTGGGGACAGTAACTATATAGATCACAGTGTTGTAGTGGGGACAGTAACTATATAGATCACAGTGTTGTAGTGGGGACAGTAACTATATAGATCACAGTGTTGTAGTGAGGACAGTAACTATATAGATCACAGTGTTGTAGTGGGGACAGTAACTATATAGATCACAGTGTTGTAGTGGGGACAGTAACTATATAGATCACAGTGTTGTAGTGGGGACAGTAACTATATAGATCACAGTGTTGTAGTGGGGACAGATAGTAGTGTTGTAGTGGGGACAGTAATATAGATCACAGTGTTGTAGTGGGGACAGTAACTATATAGATCACAGTGTTGTAGTGGGGACAGTAACTATATAGATCACAGTGTTGTTAATTGTTTCTCCTCCCTCCCTCCCTCCCTCCCTCCCTCCCTCCCTCCCTCCCTCCCTCCCTCCCTCCCTCCCTCCCTCCCTCCCTCCCTCCCTCCCTCCCGTTTCCCGCCCCTCCCTCCCATTTCCTCCCGTTTCCCTCCCTCCCTACCTCCCTCCCATTTCCTCCCGTTTCCCTCCCTCCCTCCCTCCCTCCCTCCCTCCCTACCTCCCTATCTCCCTCCTTCCTTCACTCCCATTTCCTCCCGTTTCCCTCTCTCCCTCCCTACCTCCCTACCTCCCTCCCATTTCCTCCCGTTTCCCTCCCTCCCTCCCATTTCCCTCCCTCCCTCCCCCTCCCTCCCTCCCTCCCTCCCTCCCTCCCTCCCTCCCTCCCTCCCTCCCTCCCTCCCTCCCTCCCTCCCTCCCTCCCGTGTCCCTTCATCTCCCTCCCTCCCTCCCTCCCTCCCTCCCGTTTCACTCCCTCCCTCCTTCCTTCCTTCCTTCCTTCCTTCCTTCCTTCCTTCCTTCCTTCCTTCCTTCCTTCCTTCCTTCCTTCCTTCCTTCCTTCCTTCCTTCCTTCCTTCCTTCCTTCCCTCCCTCCCTCCCATTTCCTCCCGTGTCCCTTCATCTCCCCCTCACTAGAGGATGAAGCAAAATGGTTTCGTAACCTGGCCTAGATTCATATCCTCCACCTCCCTCCCTCCCTACTGCCCGCTGTCTGTCTCTCTCTCTCTCATCTTCTCTCCATATTTTCCCACTGTCACAGTGAATCGAACTCGCTGACACTCACACCCTCTCTCCGCTGCTCCCAAAACACAATCTGACCCATTTCTCTCATGGTCAAATTCTCTCTCTGTCTCTCTCCCTCTCTCTCTCTCTCTCTCTCTCTCTCTCTCTCCCTCCCTCTCTCTCTCTCTCTCTCTCTCTCTCTCTCTCTCTCTCTCTCTCTCTCTCTCTCTCTCTCTCTCTCTCTCTCTCTCTCTCTCTCTCTCTCTCTCTCTCTCCCTCCCTCTCTCAGTAATATCGTGTAGTTTGGCAGCAGAGAGATCAGCAGCTGCCTGCAGCCTCACTCAGTCATCTGGTCTCTATTATAAAACACACAGCCCTGTGATTTGTTGAGTTGAACTAACAGAATGGAGACGTTCTCTGATTAACAGACTCTGTCATCAAAAACAGAGGGGGGTTCAGACTGGGGAAACCAGAGAGAGAGAGAGTGTGTGTGTGTGTGTGTGTGTGTGTGTGTGTGTGTGTGTGTGTGTGTGTGTGTGTGTGTGTGTGTGTGTGTGTGTGTGTGTGTGTGTGTGTGTGTGTGTGTGTGTGTGTCTGTGTGCGTGTGCGTGTGCGTGTGTGTGAATAAACCATAACATAACAGACTTGGTTGTCATCATGAGGAGATGATTCACAACTCTCTGTCTCTTCAATGTGTCTTAGTCTCTGTCAGGAGGAGCTGTGTTATAGACCTGATACAGTCTCTGTCTCTCTGTGTTAGAGACCTGATACAGTCTCTGTCTCTCTGTGTTAGAGACCTGATACAGTCTCTGTCTCTCTGTGTTATAGACCTGATACAGTCTCTGTCTCTCTGTGTTATAGACCTGATACAGTCTCTGTCTCTCTGTGTTATAGACCTGATACAGTCTCTGTCTCTCTGTGTTATAGACCTGATACAGTCTCTGTCTCTCTGTGTTATAGACCTGATACAGTCTCTGTCTCTCTGTGTTATAGACCTGATACAGTCTCTGTCTCTCTGTGTTATAGACCTGATACAGTCTCTGTCTCTCTGTGTTATAGACCTGATACA
>NW_026279498.1:15000-30851 GCF_023373465.1 Oncorhynchus keta
AAACCAGGTTACTGTGAACCTCCTCTGTCTCTGTCCTCCTCTCAGTAGAAACTAAACCAGGTTACTGTGAACCTCCTCTGTCTCTGTCCTCCTCTCAGTAGAAACTAAACCAGGTTACTGTGAACCTCCTCTGTCTCTGTCCTCCTCTCAGTAGAAACTAAACCAGGTTACTGTGAACCTCCTCTGTCTCTGTCCTCCTCTCAGTAGAAACTAAACCAGGTTACTGTGAACCTCCTCTGTCTCTGTCCTCCTCTCAGTAGAAACTAAACCAGGTTACTGTGAACCTCCTCTGTCTCTGTCCTTCTCTCTGTAGAAACTAAACCAGGTTACTGTGAACCTCCTATATCCTCTGTCTCTGTCCTCTCAGTAGAAACTAAACCAGGTTACTGTGAACCTCCTCTGTCTCTGTCCTCTCAGTAGAAACTAAACCAGGTTACTGTGAACCTCCTATATCCTCTGTCTCTGTCCTCTCAGTAGAAACTAAACCAGGTTACTGTGAACCTCCTCTGTCTCTGTCCTCCTCTCTGTAGAAACTAAACCAGGTTACTGTGAACCTCCTCTGTCTCTGTCCTCCTCTCAGTAGAAACTAAACCAGGTTACTGTGAACCTCCTCTGTCTCTGTCCTCCTCTCAGTAGAAACTAAACCAGGTTACTGTGAACCTCCTCTGTCTCTGTCATCCTCTCAGTAGAAACTAAACCAGGTTACTGTGAACCTCCTCTGTCTCTGTCCTCCTCTCAGTAGAAACTAAACCAGGTTACTGTGAACCTCCTCTGTCTCTGTCCTCCTCTCAGTAGAAACTAAACCAGGTTACTGTGAACCTCCTATATCCTCTGTCTCTGTCCTCCTCTCAGTAGAAACTAAACCAGGTTACTGTGAACCTCCTCTGTCTCTGTCCTCCTCTCAGTAGAAACTAAACCAGGTTACTGTGAACCTCCTCTGTCTCTGTCCTCCTCTCAGTAGAAACTAAACCAGGTTACTGTGAACCTCCTCTGTCTCTGTCCTCCTCTCAGTAGAAACTAAACCAGGTTACTGTGAACCTCCTCTGTCTCTGTCCTCCTCTCTGTAGAAACTAAACCAGGTTACTGTGAACCTCCTCTGTCTCTGTCCTCCTCTCAGTAGAAACTAAACCAGGTTACTGTGAACCTCCTCTGTCTCTGTCCTCCTCTCAGTAGAAACTAAACCAGGTTACTGTGAACCTCCTCTGTCTCTGTCCTCCTCTCAGTAGAAACTAAACCAGGTTACTGTGAACCTCCTCTGTCTCTGTCCTCCTCTCAGTAGAAACTAAACCAGGTTACTGTGAACCTCCTCTGTCTCTGTCCTCCTCTCAGTAGAAACTAAACCAGGTTACTGTGAACCTCCTCTGTCTCTGTCCTCCTCTCAGTAGAAACTAAACCAGGTTACTGTGAACCTCCTCTGTCTCTGTCCTTCTCTCTGTAGAAACTAAACCAGGTTACTGTGAACCTCCTATATCCTCTGTCTCTGTCCTCTCAGTAGAAACTAAACCAGGTTACTGTGAACCTCCTCTGTCTCTGTCCTCTCAGTAGAAACTAAACCAGGTTACTGTGAACCTCCTATATCCTCTGTCTCTGTCCTCTCAGTAGAAACTAAACCAGGTTACTGTGAACCTCCTCTGTCTCTGTCCTCCTCTCTGTAGAAACTAAACCAGGTTACTGTGAACCTCCTCTGTCTCTGTCCTCCTCTCAGTAGAAACTAAACCAGGTTACTGTGAACCTCCTCTGTCTCTGTCCTCCTCTCAGTAGAAACTAAACCAGGTTACTGTGAACCTCCTCTGTCTCTGTCATCCTCTCAGTAGAAACTAAACCAGGTTACTGTGAACCTCCTCTGTCTCTGTCCTCCTCTCAGTAGAAACTAAACCAGGTTACTGTGAACCTCCTCTGTCTCTGTCCTCCTCTCAGTAGAAACTAAACCAGGTTACTGTGAACCTCCTATATCCTCTGTCTCTGTCCTCCTCTCAGTAGAAACTAAACCAGGTTACTGTGAACCTCCTCTGTCTCTGTCCTCCTCTCAGTAGAAACTAAACCAGGTTACTGTGAACCTCCTCTGTCTCTGTCCTCCTCTCAGTAGAAACTAAACCAGGTTACTGTGAACCTCCTCTGTCTCTGTCCTCCTCTCAGTAGAAACTAAACCAGGTTACTGTGAACCTCCTCTGTCTCTGTCCTCCTCTCAGTAGAAACTAAACCAGGTTACTGTGAACCTCCTCTGTCTCTGTCCTCCTCTCAGTAGAAACTAAACCAGGTTACTGTGAACCTCCTCTGTCTCTGTCATCCTCTCAGTAGAAACTAAACCAGGTTACTGTGAACCTCCTCTGTCTCTGTCCTCCTCTCAGTAGAAACTAAACCAGGTTACTGTGAACCTCCTCTGTCTCTGTCCTCCTCTCAGTAGAAACTAAACCAGGTTACTGTGAACCTCCTATATCCTCTGTCTCTGTCCTCCTCTCAGTAGAAACTAAACCAGGTTACTGTGAACCTCCTCTGTCTCTGTCCTCCTCTCAGTAGAAACTAAACCAGGTTACTGTGAACCTCCTCTGTCTCTGTCCTCCTCTCAGTAGAAACTAAACCAGGTTACTGTGAACCTCCTCTGTCTCTGTCCTCCTCTCAGTAGAAACTAAACCAGGTTACTGTGAACCTCCTCTGTCTCTGTCCTCCTCTCAGTAGAAACTAAACCAGGTTACTGTGAACCTCCTCTGTCTCTGTCCTCCTCTCAGTAGAAACTAAACCAGATTACTGTGAACCTCCTCTGTCTCTGTCCTCCTCTCAGTAGAAACTAAACCAGGTTACTGTGAACCTCCTCTGTCTCTGTCCTCCTCTCAGTAGAAACTAAACCAGGTTACTGTGAACCTCCTCTGTCTCTGTCCTCCTCTCAGTAGAAACTAAACCAGGTTACTGTGAACCTCCTCTGTCTCTGTCCTCCTCTCAGTAGAAACTAAACCAGGTTACTGTGAACCTCCTCTGTCTCTGTCCTCCTCTCAGTAGAAACTAAACCAGGTTACTGTGAACCTCCTCTGTCTCTGTCCTCCTCTCAGTAGAAACTAAACCAGGTTACTGTGAACCTCCTCTGTCTCTGTCCTCCTCTCAGTAGAAACTAAACCAGGTTACTGTGAACCTCCTCTGTCTCTGTCCTCCTCTCAGTAGAAACTAAACCAGGTTACTGTGAACCTCCTATATCCTCTGTCTCTGTCCTCCTCTCAGTAGAAACTAAACCAGGTTACTGTGAACCTCCTCTGTCTCTGTCCTCCTCTCAGTAGAAACTAAACCAGGTTACTGTGAACCTCCTCTGTCTCTGTCCTCCTCTCAGTAGAAACTAAACCAGGTTACTGTGAACCTCCTCTGTCTCTGTCCTCCTCTCAGTAGAAACTAAACCAGGTTACTGTGAACCTCCTCTGTCTCTGTCCTCCTCTCAGTAGAAACTAAACCAGGTTACTGTGAACCTCCTCTGTCTCTGTCCTCCTCTCAGTAGAAACTAAACCAGATTACTGTGAACCTCCTCTGTCTCTGTCCTCCTCTCAGTAGAAACTAAACCAGGTTACTGTGAACCTCCTCTGTCTCTGTCCTCCTCTCAGTAGAAACTAAACCAGGTTACTGTGAACCTCCTCTGTCTCTGTCCTCCTCTCAGTAGAAACTAAACCAGGTTACTGTGAACCTCCTCTGTCTCTGTCCTCCTCTCAGTAGAAACTAAACCAGGTTACTGTGAACCTCCTCTGTCTCTGTCCTCCTCTCAGTAGAAACTAAACCAGGTTACTGTGAACCTCCTCTGTCTCTGTCCTCCTCTCAGTAGAAACTAAACCAGGTTACTGTGAACCTCCTCTGTCTCTGTCCTCCTCTCAGTAGAAACTAAACCAGGTTACTGTGAACCTCCTCTGTCTCTGTCCTCCTCTCAGTAGAAACTAAACCAGGTTACTGTGAACCTCCTATATCCTCTGTCTCTGTCCTCCTCTCAGTAGAAACTAAACCAGGTTACTGTGAACCTCCTCTGTCTCTGTCCTCCTCTCAGTAGAAACTAAACCAGGTTACTGTGAACCTCCTCTGTCTCTGTCCTCCTCTCAGTAGAAACTAAACCAGGTTACTGTGAACCTCCTCTGTCTCTGTCCTCCTCTCAGTAGAAACTAAACCAGGTTACTGTGAACCTCCTCTGTCTCTGTCCTCCTCTCAGTAGAAACTAAACCAGGTTACTGTGAACCTCCTCTGTCTCTGTCCTCCTCTCAGTAGAAACTAAACCAGGTTACTGTGAACCTCCTATATCCTCTGTTTTTAAGTGTACACCGGTGAAGAGACTGGGAGCCTTGTGAACCTCCTATATCCTCTCATTGTGAAACAGAGAACAGTCAGTGTTCTGGGCTGCATTCCTTCATTCTGTAACTCATTGTTCTGCTGAGAGAGAGAGAAAGAGAAGAGGAGAGAGAAGAGAGGAGAAGAAATGAGAGGAGAGACAGAGGAGAGACAGAGGAGAGGAGAGACAGAGGAGAGGAGAGACAGAGGAGAGGAGAGGAGAGGAGAGGAGAGGAGAGGAGAGGAGAGGAGAGGAGAAAAGTCAACATTGTTCTGCTGAGAGAGAGAGAAAGAGAAAGAAAGTAAAGTCAACATTGTTCTGTTGGAGACAAGAGGAGAGGAGAAGAGAGGAGAGGAGAGGAGAGGAGAGGAGAGGAGAGGAGAGGAGAAAGTAAAGTCAACATTGTTCTGTTGTAGAGACAAGAGGAGAGGAGAGGAGGAGAGGAGAGGAGAGGAGAGGAAAAGAGAGGAGAGGAAAAGAGAGGAGAGGAGAGGGGAAAGTAAAGTCAACATTGTTCTGTTGTAGAGAGAGAAAACATATGACATCATGAAATAACTGGCAATATGTGCAGCATCAAAATTGGTAAGAAAAGAACAGAATTCTTTAACCAGAGGCGGGGCCTTCGTCAGGGTTGTAATCTGAGCCCTGCACTCTACAATATTTACATCACAGAATGGGCCACTATTCTAGAAAAATCCTCAGCGCCTGGTGTTAGTCTCCACAATTCAGAGGTTATATGCCTGCTCTTCTCAGATGACCTATGCCTGCTGTCACCCACAGCACATGACCTACAGTAGAGTCTGGAATGTCTAAAGCAGGCCCTGGCAGTGAAACCACAAGAATACTTCAATAATGATTTTTCCAGAGAAGAACCAGATCTCAGGGAATTAGACCGCACACACTACAGTTACCTTGGGTTAAAAACAAGCTCAACTGGACACTACCTAGGGTTAAAAACAAGCTCAACTGGACACTAACTAGGGTTAAAAACAAG
Source organism: Oncorhynchus keta (assembly GCF_023373465.1). Lineage (NCBI taxonomy): Eukaryota > Metazoa > Chordata > Actinopteri > Salmoniformes > Salmonidae > Oncorhynchus > Oncorhynchus keta. The sequence continues at coordinate 20,283 of NW_026279498.1, forward strand.
TTAATCTGGACACTACCTAAGGGTTAAAAACAAGCTCATCTGGACACTACCTAGGGTTAAAAACAAGCTCATCTGGACACTACCTCGGGTTAAAAACAAGCTCATCTGGACACTACCTCGGGTTAAAAACAAGCTCATCTGGACACTAACTAGGGTTAAAAACAAGCTCATCTGGACACTACCTAAGGGTTAAAAACAAGCTCAACTGGACACTACCTAGGGTTAAAAACAAGCTCAACTGGACACTACCTAGGGTTAAAAACAAGCTCATCTGGACACTACCTAGGGTTAAAAACAAGCTCATCTGGACACTACCTAGGGTTAAAAACAAGCTCATCTGGACACTAACTAGGGTTAAAAACAAGCTCAACTGGACACTACCTAGGGTTAAAAACAAGCTCATCTGGACACTACCTAGGGTTAAAAACAAGCTCATCTGGACACTACCTAGGGTTAAAAACAAGCTCATCTGGACACTAACTAGGGTTAAAAACAAGCTCATCTGGACACTACCTAGGGTTAAAAACAAGCTCATCTGGACACTAACTAGGGTTAAAAACAAGCTCATCTGGACACTACCTAGGGTTAAAAACAAGCTCATCTGGACACTACCTAGGGTTAAAAACAAGCTCATCTGGACACTACCTAAGGGTTAAAAACAAGCTCATCTGGACACTACCTAGGGTTAAAAACAAGCTCATCTGGACACTACCTAGGGATAAAAACAAGCTCATCTGGACACTACCTAGGGTTAAAAACAAGCTCATCTGGACACTACCTAGGGTTAAAAACAAGCTCATCTGGACACTACCTCGGGTTAAAAACAAGCTCATCTGGACACTAACTAGGGTTAAAAACAAGCTCATCTGGACACTACCTAAGGGTTAAAAACAAGCTCAACTGGACACTACCTAGGGTTAAAAACAAGCTCAACTGGACACTACCTAGGGTTAAAAACAAGCTCATCTGGACACTACCTAAGGGTTAAAAACAAGCTCATCTGGACACTAACTAGGGTTAAAAACAAGCTCATCTGGACACTACCTAGGGTTAAAAACAAGCTCATCTGGACACTACCTAGGGTTAAAAACAAGCTCATCTGGACACTAACTAGGGTTAAAAACAAGCTCATCTGGACACTACCTAGGGTTAAAAACAAGCTCATCTGGACACTACCTAGGGTTAAAAACAAGCTCATCTGGACACTACCTAGGGTTAAAAACAAGCTCATCTGGACACTCTGGTTAAAAACAACTGGACACTAACTAGGGTTAAAAACAAGCTCATCTGGACACTACCTAGGGTTAAAAACAAGCTCATCTGGACACTACCTAGGGTTAAAAACAAGCTCATCTGGACACTACCTAGGGTTAAAAACAAGCTCATCTGGACACTACCTAGGGTTAAAAACAAGCTCATCTGGACACTACCTAGGGTTAAAAACAAGTTCATCTGGACACTACCTAAGGGTTAAAAACAAGCTCATCTGGACACTACCTAGGGTTAAAAACAAGCTCATCTGGACACTACCTAGGGTTAAAAACAAGCTCATCTGGACACACTAGGGTTAGCTCATCTAGGGTTAAAAACAAGCTCATCTGGACACTACCTCGGGTTAAAAACAAGCTCATCTGGACACTAACTAGGGTTAAAAACAAGCTCAACTGGACACTAACTAGGGTTAAAAACAAGCTCATCTGGACACTACCTAGGGTTAAAAACAAGCTCATCTGGACACTACCTAGGGTTAAAAACAAGCTCATCTGGACACTACCTAGGGTTAAAAACAAGCTCATCTGGACACTAACTAGGGTTAAAAACAAGCTCATCTGGACACTACCTAGGGTTAAAAACAAGCTCATCTGGACACTACCTAGGGTTAAAAACAAGCTCATCTGGACACTACCTAAGGGTTAAAAACAAGCTCATCTGGACACTACCTAGGGTTAAAAACAAGCTCATCTGGACACTACCTAGGGTTAAAAACAAGCTCATCTGGACACTACCTAGGGTTAAAAACAAGCTCATCTGGACACTACCTAGGGTTAAAAACAAGCTCATCTGGACACTACCTAGGGTTAAAAACAAGCTCATCTGGACACTACCTAGGGTTAAAAACAAGCACATTTGGACACTACCTAGGGTTAAAAACAAGCTCATCTGGACACTACCTAGGGTTAAAAACAAGCTCAACTGGACACTACCTAGTGTTAAAAACAAGCTCATCTGGACACTACCTAAGGGTTAAAAACAAGCTCATCTGGACACTACCTAGGGTTAAAAACAAGCTCATCTGGACACTACCTAGGGTTAAAAACAAGCTCATCTGGACACTACCTAAGGGTTAAAAACAAGCTCATCTGGACACTAACTAGGGTTAAAAACAATCTCATCTGGACACTTCCAAGGGTTAAAAACAAGCTCATCTGGACACTACCTAGGGTTAAAAACAAGCTCATCTGGACACTACCTAGGGTTAAAAACAAGCTCATCTGGACACTACCTAGGGTTAAAAACAAGCTCATCTGGACACTAACTAGGGTTAAAAACAAGCTCATCTGGACACTACCTAGGGTTAAAAACAAGCTCATCTGGACACTACCTAGGGTTAAAAACAAGCTCATCTGGACACTACCTAAGGGTTAAAAACAAGCTCATCTGGACACTAACTAGGGTTAAAAACAAGCTCAACTGGACACTACCTAGGGTTAAAAACAAGCTCAACTGGACACTACCTAGGGTTAAAAACAAGCTCATCTGGACACTACCTAGGGTTAAAAACAAGCTCATCTGGACACTAACTAGGGTTAAAAACAAGCTCATCTGGACACCACCTAGGGTTAAAAACAAGCTCAACTGGACACCACCTAAGGGTTAAAAACAAGCTTATCTGGACACTAACTAGGGTTAAAAACAAGCTCATCTGGACACTACCTAAGGGTTAAAAACAAGCTCAACTGGACACTACCTAAGGGTTAAAAACAAGCTCATCTGGACACTACCTAGGGTTAAAAACAAGCTCATCTGGACACTACCTAAGGGTTAAAAACAAGCTCATCTGGACACTAACTAGGGATAAAAACAAGCTCAACTGGACACTACCTAGGGTTAAAAACAAGCTCAACTGGACACTACCTAGGGTTAAAAACAAGCTCATCTGGACACTACCTAGGGTTAAAAACAAGCTCATCTGGACACTAACTAGGGTTAAAAACAAGCTCATCTGGACACCACCTAGGGTTAAAAACAAGCTCAACTGGACACCACCTAAGGGTTAAAAACAAGCTTATCTGGACACTAACTAGGGTTAAAAACAAGCTCATCTGGACACTACCTAAGGGTTAAAAACAAGCTCAACTGGACACTACCTAAGGGTTAAAAACAAGCTCATCTGGACACTACCTAGGGTTAAAAACAAGCTCAACTGGACACTACCTAGGGTTAAAAACAAGCTCATCTGGACACTAACTAGGGTTAAAAACAAGCTCATCTGGACACTAACTAGGGTTAAAAACAAGCTCATCTGGACACTACCTAAGGGTTAAAAACAAGCTCAACTGGACACTACCTAAGGGTTAAAAACAAGCTCATCTGGACGCTACCTAGGGTTAAAAACAAGCTCATCTGGACACTACCTAAGGGTTAAAAACAAGCTCATCTGGACACTAACTAGGGTTAAAAACAAGCTCAACTGGACACTACCTAGGGTTAAAAACAAGCTCAACTGGACACTACCTAGGGTTAAAAACAAGCTCATCTGGACACTACCTAGGGTTAAAAACAAGCTCATCTGGACACTAACTAGGGTTAAAAACAAGCTCATCTGGACACCACCTAGGGTTAAAAACAAGCTCAACTGGACACCACCTAAGGGTTAAAAACAAGCTTATCTGGACACTAACTAGGGTTAAAAACAAGCTCATCTGGACACTACCTAAGGGTTAAAAACAAGCTCAACTGGACACTACCTAAGGGTTAAAAACAAGCTCATCTGGACACTACCTAGGGTTAAAAACAAGCTCAACTGGACACTACCTAGGGTTAAAAACAAGCTCATCTGGACACTAACTAGGGTTAAAAACAAGCTCATCTGGACACTACCTAGGGTTAAAAACAAGCTCATCTGGACACTACCTAAGGGTTAAAAACAAGCTCATCTGGACACCACCTAGGGTTAAAAACAAGCTCATCTGGACACTACCTAGGGTTAAAAACAAGCTCATCTGGACACTACCTAGGGTTAAAAACAAGCTCATCTGGACACTAACTAGGGTTAAAAACAAGCTCATCTGGACACTACCTCGGGTTAAAAACAAGCTCATCTGGACACTACCTAGGGTTAAAAACAAGCTCAACTGGACACTACCTAGGGTTAAAAACAAGCTCATCTGGACACTACCTAGGGTTAAAAACAAGCTCATCTGGACACTACCTAAGGGTTAAAAACAAGCTCATCTGGACACTACCTAGGGTTAAAAACAAGCTCATCTGGACACTACCTAGGGTTAAAAACAAGCTCAACTGGACACTAAACTAGGGTTAAAAACAAGCTCAACTGGACACTACCTCGGGTTAAAAACAAGCTCACCTGGACACTACCTAGGGTTAAAAACAAGCTCATCTGGACACTAACTAGGGTTAAAAACAAGCTCATCTGGACACTACCTAGGGTTAAAAACAAGCTCATCTGGACACTACCTAAGGGTTAAAAACAAGCTCATCTGGACACTACCTCGGGTTAAAAACAAGCTCATCTGGACACTACCTCGGGTTAAAAACAAGCTCATCTGGACACTACCTAGGGTTAAAAACAAGCTCATCTGGACACTACCTAAGGGTTAAAAACAAGCTCATCTGGACACTACCTAGGGTTAAAAACAAGCTCATCTGGACACTACCTAGGGTTAAAAACAAGCTCATCTGGACACAGAGAAAAGGAGAAAGTCAAGTCAACATTGTTCTGTTGGAGAGACAGAGAGGAGAGAGAAAAAAGAGAGAATAGGAGAAAGTCAAGTCAACATTGTGCAAGGAACCTCTGTGTTTAGGTTGAGTAGAGAGCTGTGTGTCTACAGAGATCTGTCTGTCTATAGAGCTGTGTGAACTGAGTGGGTGGTTAAGACTAAAGATTCCTGCCCTATTAGCTATGCTGTCATCTGGGGTGAAACTAAGCTATGCAATGCTAAGCTAACGAACGCTATGCTAATCCTCCAAACTGTGTTATAGGTTGAAGCTAAGCTAACGGAGGCTATGCTAATCCTCCAAACTGTGTTATAGGTTGAAGCTAAACTAATGGAGGCTATGCTAATCTTCCAAACTGTGTTATAGGTTGAAGCTAAACTAACGGAGGCTATGCTAATCCTCCAAACTGTGTTATAGGTTGAAGCTAAGCTAACGGAGGCTATGCTAATCCTCCAAACTGTGTTATAGGTTGAAGCTAAGCTAACGGAGGCTATGCTAATACTCCAAACTGTGTTATAGGTTGAAGCTAAGCTAACGGAGGCTATGCTAATACTCCAAACTGTGTCATAGGTTGAAGCTAAGCTAACAGAGGCTATGCTAATACTCCAAACTGTGTTATAGGTTAAAGCTAAGCTAACGGAGGCTATGCTAATCCTCCCAGCTGTGATACTAATGACTAGCGGATTAGCGAGATAAGGATGTGTGTGTGTGTGTGTCGTGTTTGTCTCAGCTTTTCCACAGACCAACAGCTGGGAGTTGAGCTGTGGCGAGGTTGTCAAGACGATGATGGAGGCTTCCCAACATTCCAGAGAGACGGGGGGAGTATTAATCATGTGCTCCTGTCAATCATCTAGTCAGGAAGTTAAAAAGAAGAAAATACAGGAGTTTCTCAGGGAACTTTTTACACTGTGAAGTTTTATTGGGCTTTAAGTTGAAATACAAATGCCACATTATGAAAAGAATAAAAAAAAATCAGTTTCATTAAATTTGCCAAGAAACAGAGTTACATAGAAAACCAAGCAAAGCACCGCCACAACCAATCGGATTTCCCCCTTTGTGCTCACGGGCCAATAGCAGCGCCCCGATATTAGACTACGCAAGAGGTTTCAGACAGGCGAGTGTTTCATCAATAAAGAGTTGTGCTCTTCGTCATCACAAAGACGTGTAATTACATCACAGACACACATGGTTCAGATCATCACGTTTTCCTCTAGAATCCTTATTAATGTCAACCTCCGAATGGCATCACAGCTGTGTGTTCTAGTCAGGGTGCATAGAGATCCCTGTAGCGTATTAGAATCTAGGACAGACAGACAGACAGGCATGGTTCTATGGTTTTAACCAGTTCTAAACTATGGTTATAGCCAGTTCTAACCAGTTTTCAACTATGGTTCCATGGTTCTAGCCAGTTCTCAACTATGGTTCCGTGGTTCTAGCCAGTTCTCAACTATTGTTCCATGGTTCTAGCCAGTTCTAACCAGTTCTCAACTATGGTTCCATGGTTCTAGCCAGTACTAACCAGTTCTCAACGATGGTTCCATGGTTCTAGCCAGTTCTCAACTATGGTTCCATGGTTCTAGCCAGTTCTCATCTATGGTTCCATGGTTCTAGCCAGTTCTAACCAGTTCTCAACTATGGTTCCATGGGGTCTAGCCAGTACTAACCAGTTCTCAACGATGGTTCTATGGTTCTAACCAGTTCAAAACTCTGGTTCCATGGTTCTAGCCAGTTATTATAATAATCCTTATAGCCAGTTAGTGTGACTCAGTTAGAAGCTGTTGGACTCCCCAGGCAAGCAGCCAGAGGAAGAGATGGTTTAGAAACATTATGGGTGTGTTCCAAATGGCATCCTTTTCCCTGTAATCCTCAAATTCAACTCTGGCCCTGGGAAGACAGTTCTGCTGCTTTTATCATTGTTCCCCTATAATCAGGGCCTGATTTAGACCTGGGACAACACGTGGGCGATTCCCCTATAATCAGGGCCTGATTTAGACCTGGGACAACACGTGGGTGATTCCCCTCTAATCTGGGCCTGATTTAGACCTGGGACAACACGTGGGCGATTCCCCTATAATCAGGGCCTGATTTAGACCTGGGACAACACGTGGGTGATTCCCCTCTAATCTGGGCCTGATTTAGACCTGGGACAACAAGTGGGTGATTCCCCTATAATCAGGGCCTGATTCAGACCTGGGACAAGACATGGGTGATTCCCCTCTAATCTGGGCCCGATTTAGACCTGGGACAGCACGTGGGTGATTCCCCTCTAATCAGGGATCCCCAGCCTTTGTCTCTGAGATGGTTAATAGTTCAGACAGATGAGAAACGTCTTGTCTCTGAGATAGTCAATAGTTCAGACAGAGGAGGAACGTCTTGTCTCTGAGATGGTTTAGAGTTCAGACAGATGAGGAACGTCTTGTCTCTGAGAGGGTCAATAGTTCAGACAGATGAGGAACGTCTTGTCTCTGAGATGGTTAATAGTTCAGACAGATGAGGAATGTCTTGTCTCTGAGAGGGTTAATAGTTCAGACAGATGAGGAACGTCTTGTCTCTGAGATGGTTTAAGAGTTCAGACAGATGAGGAACGTCTTGTCTCTGAGATGGTTTAAGAGTTCAGACAGATGAGGAACGTCTTGTCTCTGAGATGGTTAATAGTTCAGACAGACGAGGAACGCCTTGTCTCTGAGATGGTTAATAGTTCAGACAGATGAGGAACGTCTTGTCTCTGAGAGGGTTAATAGTTCAGATGAGGAACGTCTTGTCTCTGAGATGGTTAATAGTTCAGATGAGGAGCGTCTTGTCTCTGAGATGGTTAATAGTTCAGACAGATGAGGAGCGTCTTGTCTCTGAGAGGGTTAATAGTTCAGACAGATGAGGAGCGTCTTGTCTCTGAGATGGTTTAATAGTTCAGATGAGAACGTCTTGTCTCTGAGATGGTTAATAGTTCAGACAGATGAGGAGCGTCTTGTCTCTGAGATGGTTAATAGTTCAGACAGATGAGAGCGTCTTGTCTCTGAGATGGTTAATAGTTCAGACAGATGAGGAGCGTCTTGTCTCTGAGATGGTTAATAGTTCAGATAGATGAGGAACGTCTTGTCTCTGAGATGGTTTTAAGAGTTCAGACAGATGAGGAACGTCTTGTGTCTGAGAGGTTAATAGTTCAGACAGATGAGGAACGTCTTGTGTCTGAGAGGGTTAATAGTTCAGACAGATGAGGAACGTCTTGTCTCTGAGATGGTTAATAGTTCAGACAGATGAGGAACGTCTTGTCTCTGAGAGGGTTAATAGTTCAGACAGATGAGGAACGTCTTGTCTCTGAGATGGTTAATAGTTTAGACAGATGAGGAACGTCTTGTCTCTGAGATGGTTAATAGTTCAGATGAGATGTTTGGGGTATAGCCCCTATATGTAGCCCCATATACAGCTGTATAGGCCCAGGGACATTAGGAAAATATAGTGCCCTTGATACAACATAGCCAAATATAATGTGGCACTATGTGTGTATATTGATGTTTTGATGTTTGAGTGTTAACTATGAGTGTGAACTGTAAAGTGTGAGTGTGAACTGTAAAGTGTGAGTGTTGACTGTAAAGTGTGAGTGTATAACTGTAAAGTGTATAACTGTAAAGTGTATAACTGTAAAGTATATATCACTGTAAAGTGTGAGTGTTAACTGTAAAGTGTATAACTGTAAAGTGTATAACTGTAAAGTATATAACTGTAAAGTGTATAACTGTACAGTGTATAACTGTAAAGTGTATAACTGTAAAGTATATAACTGTAAAGTGTTGACTGTAAAGTGTTAACTGTAAAGTGTATAACTGTAAAGTGTATAACTGTACAGTGTATAACTGTAAAGTATATAACTGTAAAGTGTTGACTGTAAAGTGTTGACTGTAAAGTGTATAACTGTAAAGTGTATAACTGTAAAGTGTATAACTGTAAAGTATATAACTGTAAAGTGTTGACTGTAAAGTGTTGACTGTAAAGTGTATAACTGTAAAGTATATAACTGTAAAGTGTTGACTGTAAAGTGTATAACTGTAAAGTATATAACTGTAAAGTGTTGACTGTAAAGTGTTAACTGTAAAGTGTATACCTGTAAAGTGTATAACTGTAAAGTGTTGACTGTAAAGTGTTAACTGTAAAGTGTTAACTGTAAAGTGTATAACTGTAAAGTGTTAACTGTAAAGTGTATAACTGTAAAGTATATATCACTGTAAAGTGTGAGTGTATAACTGTAAAGTGTATAACTGTAAAGTATATATCAATGTAATTTGTGAGTGTATAACTGTAAAATGTGAACTGTAAAGTGTATAACTGTAAAGTGTATAACTGTAAAGTATATAACTGTAAAGTGTATAACTGTAAAGTGTTGACTGTAAAGTGTATAACTGTACAGTGTATAACCGTAAAGTGTATAACTGTAAAGTGTTGACTGTAAAGTGTATAACTGTAAAGTATATAACTGTAAAGTGTTGACTGTAAAGTGTTAACTGTAAAGTGTTGACTGTAAAGTGTATAACTGTAAAGTGTATAACTGTACAGTGTATAACCGCAAAGTGTATAACTGTAAAGTGTTGACTGTAAAGTGTTAACTGTAAAGTGTTGACTGTAAAGTGTATAACTGTAAAGTGTATAACTGTAAAGTATATAACTGTAAAGTGTTGACTGTAAAGTGTATAACTGTAAAGTATATAACTGTAAAGTGTTGACTGTAAAGTGTTAACTGTAAAGTGTATAATTGTAAAGTGTATAACTGTAAAGTGTATAACTGTAAAGTGTTAACTGTAAAGTGTATAACTGTAAAGTGTGAGTGTTAACTGTAAAATGTGAACTGTAAAGTGTATAACTGTAAAGTGTGAGTGTTAACTGTAAAGTATATAACTGTAAAGTGTGAGTGTTAACTGTAAAGTATATAACTGTAAAGTGTATAACTGTAAAGTGTGAGTGTTAACTGTAAAGTATATAACTGTAAAGTGTGAGTATTAACTGTAAAGTGTGAGTGTTAACTGTAAAGTGTGAGTGTTAACTGTAAAGTATGAGTGTTAACTGTAAAGTGTGAGTGTTACCTGTAAAAGTGTATAACTGTAAAGTGTATAACTGTAAAGTGTATAACTGTAAAGTGTATAACTGTAAAGTGTATAACTGTAAAGTGTGAGTGTTAACTGTAAAGTGTATAACTGTAAAATGTGAGTGTTAACTGTAAAGTGTATAACTGTAAAGTGTATAACTGTAAAGTGTTAACTGTAAAGTGTTAACTGTAAAGTGTTAACTGTAAAGTGTATAACTGTAAAGTGTGAGTGTTAACTGTAAAATGTGAACTGTAAAGTGTATAACTGTAAAGTGTGAGTGTTAACTGTAAAGTATATAACTGTAAAGTGTGAGTGTTAACTGTAAAGTATATAACTGTAAAGTGTATAACTGTAAAGTGTGAGTGTTAACTGTAAAGTATATAACTGTAAAGTGTGAGTATTAACTGTAAAGTGTGAGTGTTAACTGTAAAGTGTGAGTTTTAACTGTAAAGTGTGAGTGTTAACTGTAAAGTACGAGTGTTAACTGTAAAGTGTGAGTGTTACCTGTAAAGTGTATAACTGTAAAGTGTATAAC
>NW_026279499.1:0-9606 GCF_023373465.1 Oncorhynchus keta
TTCGAAATTCCAACATAATCCATTTATGAAAATTCTCTGTTACAAATACAGTACTTCTCACATGTGTCAGAGACCTTTGTTTCCAAAATAAGGTATTCATGAAAGCAACTCATCTCTTTTATAAATATGTTACTTACTGCATGTGTCATAGAGAACTGTTTCCGCCCGGCTTCGAACCGGGGACCATTCGTGTGTAAAGCAAACTTGATAACTACTAAACTAGAGAAACTGCTGCTCGAATTATTACTGTGGAGTAAACCAAATTGTACATTTATTCATCGCACGAATTAGAAATTCCAACATAATGCATTCATGAAAATTCTCTGTTAATAATACAGTACTTCTTACATGTGTCAGAGACCTCTGTTTCCAAAATAAGGTATTCATGAAAGCAACTCATCTCTTTTATAAATATGTTACTTACTGCATGTGTCAAAAAGTAATGTTTCCGACCGGTTTCGAACCAGGGACCTTTCGCGTGTAAAGCGAACGTGATAACCACTACACTACAGAAACTGCTGCTAGTATTATCAGCAAGGAGTAACCTGAGTTTAACAGATATTCATTGCATGTACTCGAATTTCAAAAATGAGTTATTTATTTGAAACAGAGCACTGTTCTCGCCTGGTTTCGAACCAGGGACCTTTCTCGCTGTAAAGCAAATCAGATAACAATTAAACTAGAGAAACTGCTGCTAGAATTATTACTGTGGAGTTAACCAAATTGTACATATATTCATCGCACAAATTGAAATTCCAACATAATGCATTTATGAAAATTCTGTTACAAATACAGTACTTTACATGTGTCAGAGACCTCTGTTTCCAAAATAAGGGTATCTCATGAAAGCAACTCATCTCTTTTATAAATATGTTACTTACTGCATGTGTCAAAAGTACTGTTTCCTCCCGGCTTCAACCAGACCTTTCAAATGCAGTTTAACGTGATAACCACTACACTACAGAAACTGCTGCTAGTATTATCAGCAAGGAGTAACCCGAGTTTTACAGATATTCATTGCATGTACTTGAATTTCAAAAATGATTTCTTTATTTGAAACAGAGCACTGTTTCCGCCCGGTTTCGAACCAGGGACCTTTCGGCTTGTAAAGCGAACGTGATAACCATTACACTACAGAAACTGCTGCTAGTATTATCAGCAAGGAGTAACCGAGTTTTACAGATATTCATTGCATGTATTCAAATTAAAAAGCCATTCATGAGACATATATATTTATTTGATACAGCACTAACTGAATGTGTCAAAGAGCACTGTTTCCGCCTGGTTTCTAACCAGGACCTTTGTGATGTAAAGCGAACATGATAACCACTACACTACAGAAACTGCTGCTAGTATTATCAGCAAGGAGTAACCCGAGTTTTACAGATATTCATTGCATGTACTGAATTTCAAAATTATTTATTTATTAGAAACAGAGCACTGTTTCCGCCTGGTTTCTGAACCAGGGACCTTTCGCTGCAAAGCGAACGTGATAACCACTACACTACAGAAACTGCTGCTAGTACTATCAGCAAGGAGTAACCCGAGTTTTACAGATATTCATTGCATGTACTTGAATTTAAAATAATTTATTTATTAGAAACAGAGCACTGTTTCCGCCCGGCTTCAACCAGGACCTTTCCCGTGTAAAGCGAACGTGATAACCACTACACTACAGAAACTGCTGCTAGTATTATCAGCAAGGAGTAACCCGAATTTTACAGATATTCATTGCATGTACTGAATTTCAATAAATTTATGAACAGCTATTCTCTGTTACAAATACAGTTTTTACATGTGTCAGAGACCTCTGTTTCCAAAATAAGGTATTCATGAAAGCAACTCATCTCTTTATAAATATGTTACTTACTGTATGTCAAAGTACTGTTTCTGCCCGGTTTCGAACCAGGGACCTTTTCGCATGTAAAGTGAATGTGATCTTACAGAAACTGCTGCTGTACTATAAGCAAGGAGTAACCTTGAGTTTTACAGATATTATTCATTGCTGTTTCCAAATAAGGTATTCAGCACTAAATGACTGCATGTCAAGAGCACTGTTTCCGCCCGGTTTCTGAAACAGGACCTTTCACGTGTAAAGCAAACGAAAACCACTACACTACAGAAACTGCTGCTAGTATTATCAGCAAGGAGTAACCCGAGTTTTACAGATATTCATTGCATGTACTTGAATTTCAAAAATTATTTATTTATTTGAAACAGAGCACTGTTTCCGCCCGGTTCGAACCAAGGAACTTTGTGTGTAAAGCGAGCGTGATAACCACTACACTACAGAAACTGCTGCTAGTTTTACCAGCAAGGGAGTAACCCGAGTTTTACAGATATTCATTGCATACTTGAATTTCAAAATGAGTTCTTTATTTTGAAACAGAGCACTGTTTCCGCGAGTAACCCGGTTTTGAACCAGGGACCTTTAGAAACAGAGCACTGTTTCCGTTTATTTCGAATTCCAGGACCTTTCGCGTAAAGCGAACGCGATAACCACTACACTACAGAAACTGCTGCTAGTATTATCAGCAAGGAGTAACCCGAGTTTTACAGATATTCATTGCATGTACTTGAATTAAAAAAAAATTATTTATTTATTAGAAACAGAGCACTGTTTCCGCCTGGTTTCAACCAGGGACCTTTCGCGTGTAAAGCGAACGTGATAAACCACTACACTACAGAAACGCTGCTAGTACTATCAGCAAGGAGTAACCCGAGTTCTTACAGATATTCATTGCATGTACTGAATTTCAAAATTATTTATTAAATTAATGTGTCAAAGAGCACTGTTTCCGCCCCGGTTTCAAACCAGGGAACTTTCACGTGTAAAGCGAACGTGATAACCACTACATTCATGAAACTGCTGCTAGTACTATAAGCAAGGAGTAACCTGAGTTTTACAGATATTCATTGCATGTACTTGAATTTCAAAATGAGTTATTTATTTGAAACAGAGCACTGTTTCGCCCGGTTTCGAACCAGGGACCTTTCGCGTGGTAAAGCGAACGTGATAACCACTACACTACAGAAACTGCTGCTAGTATTATCAGCAAGGAGTAACCCGAGTTTTACAGATATTCATTGCATGTACTTGAATTTCAAAAATGAGTTCTTATTTGAAACAGAGCACTGTTTCCACCCGGTTTCGAACCAGGGACCTTTCGCGTGTAAAGCGAACGTGATAAATCCACTACACTACAGAAACTGCTGCTAGTATTATCAGCAAGGAGTAACCCGAGTTTTACATAGATATTCATTGCATGTACTTGAATTTCAAAAATTATTTATTTATTAGAAACAGAGCACTGTTTCCGCCTGGTTTCCTAACCAGGACCTTCGCGGGTAAAGCGAACGTGATAACCACACACTACAGAAACTGCTGCTAGTACTATCAGCAAGGAGTAACCCGAGTTTTACAGATATTCATTGCATGTACTCGAATTTCAAAATTATTTATTTATTAGAAACAGAGCACTGTTTCCGCCCGGTTTCAAACCAAGGACCTTTGCGTGTAAAGCGAACGTGATAACCACTACACTACAGAAACTGCTGCTAGTACTATCAGCAAGTATAACCTGAGTTTACAGATATTCATTGCATGTACTTTGAATTTCAAAAATGAGTTATTTATTAGAAACAGAGCACTGCTCGCCCCGGTTTCAACCAAGGACCTTTCGCTGCAGTTTAACGTGATAACCACTACACTACAGAAACTGCTGCTAGTATTATCAGCAAGGAGTAACCCGAGTTTTACAGATATTCATTGCATGTACTTGAATTTCAAAAATAAGCTATATATTAGAACAGCTATTCTGTTACAAATACAGTAATTACATGTATCAGAGACATCTGTTTCCAAAATACAGACTATGAAAGCAACTCATCTCTTTATAAATATGTTACTACTGCATGTGTCATAGAGAACTGTTTCCGCCCCTCGGCTTCGAACCGGGGACCTTTTCGTGTAAAGCTGACCCTGATGAACCACTACACTACAGAAACTGCTGCTACTATTATCAAGGAGCAACCTTGAGTTTAACAGATATTCATTGCATGTACTCGAATTTCAAAATTATTTATTTATTAGAAACAGAGCACTGTTTCAACCAAGGAACTTTTGCGTGTAGTTTAACGGTTTTCAGTACCTATAACAGGGACCTTTCCTTGAATTTCAAAAATGAGTTATTTATTAGAAACAGAGCACTGTTTCCAAACTGGTTTCAAACTATCTCAGAAAGCAAGTGATAACCACTTCACAGAAACTGCTGCTATTATTATCAGCAGGAGTAACCCGAGTTTTACAGATATTCATTGCATGTATTTTTGAATTTCAAAAATAAGCTATTTATTAGAACAGCTATTCTCTGTTACAAATACAGTACTTCTTACATGTGTCAGAGACCTCTGTTTCCAAAATAATTCATGCAAACTCATCTCTTTTATAAATATGTTACTTACTGCATGTGCAAAAAGTACTGTTTCCGCCGGTTTGAACCAAGGAACTTTCGCGTGTAAAGCGAACGTGATAACCACTACACTACAGAAACTGCTGCTAGTACTATCAGCAAGGAGTAACCCGAGTTTTACAGATATTCATTGCATGTACTCGAATTTCAAAAATTATTTATTAGAAACAGAGCACTGTTTCTGCCCGGTTTCGAACCAAGGAACTTTCGCGTGTAAAGCGAACGTGATAACCACTACACTACTGAAACTGCTGCTAGTATTATCAGCAAGGAGTAACCCGAGTTTTACAGATATTCATTGCATGTATTCGAATTTCCTGATACAGCACTAAATGAATGTGTCAAAGAGCACTGTTTCCGCCCGGTTTCGAACCAGGGACCATTTCACGTGTAAAGCAAACGTGAAAACCACTACACTACAGAAACTGCTGCTAGTATTATCAGCAAGGAGTAACCTGAGTTTTACAGATATTCATTGCATGTATTCAAATTTCCAAAAAAAGCTATTCATGAGAACATATATTCTCTGTTGTTGATACAGCACTAACTGAATGTGTCAAAGAGCACTGTTTCCGCCCGGTTTCGAACCAGGGAATTTCGCGTGTAATGCAAACGTGATAACCACTACACTACAGAAACTGCTGCTAGTTTTATCAGCAAGGAGTAACCCGAGTTTTACAGATATTCATTGCATTTACTTGAATTTCAAAAATGAGTTATTTATTAGAAACAGAGCACTGTTTCCGCGCCGGTTTCGAACCAGGGACCTTTCGCGTGTAAAGCGAACGTGATAACCACTACACTACAGAAACTGCTGCTAGTATTATCAGCAAGGAGTAACCCGAGTTTTACAGATATTCATTGCATGTACTTGAATTTAAAAAATTATTTATTTATTAGAAACAGAGCACTGTTTCCGCCCGGTTTTCGAACCAAGGACCTTTCGCGTGTAAAGCGAACGTGATAACCACTACACTACAGAAACTGCTGCTAGTACTATCAGCAAGGAGTAACCCGAGTTTTACAGATATTC
Source organism: Oncorhynchus keta (assembly GCF_023373465.1). Lineage (NCBI taxonomy): Eukaryota > Metazoa > Chordata > Actinopteri > Salmoniformes > Salmonidae > Oncorhynchus > Oncorhynchus keta. Next base: position 5,506 of record NW_026279499.1, read on the forward strand.
ATTGCATGTATTCGAATTTCCTGATACAGCACTAAATGAATGTGTCAAAGAGGACTGTTTCCGCCCGGTTTCGAACCAGGGACCTTTCGCGTGTAAAGCAAACGTGATAACCACTACACTACAGAAACTGCTGCTAGTTTTACCAGCAAGGAGTAACCCGAGTTTTACAGATATTCATTGCATGTACTTGAATTTCAAAAATGAGTTCTTTATTTGAAACAGAGCACTGTTTCCGCCCGGTTTCGAACCAGGGACCTTTCGCGTGTAAAGCGAACGTGATAACCACTACACTACAGAAACTGCTGCTAGTTTTATCAAGGAGTAACCCGAGTTTTACAGATATTCATTGCATGTACATGAATTTAAAAAATGAGTTATTTATTAGAAACAGAGCACTGTTTCCGCGCGGTTTCGAACCAGGGACCTTTCACGTGTAAGCGAGCGTGATAACCACTACACTACAGAAACTGCTGCTAGTATTATCAGCAAGGAGTAACCCGAGTTTTACAGATATTCATTGCATGTATTTGAATTTCCTGATACAGCACTAAATGAATGTGTCAAAGAGCACTGTTTCCGCCCGGTTCGAACCAGGGACCTTTCACGTGTAAAGCGAACGTGATAACCACTACACTACAGAAACTGCTGCTAGTATTATCAGCAAGGAGTAACCCGAGTTTTACAGATATTCATTGCATGTACTTGAATTTCAAAATAAGCTATTTATTTATTCTGTTGAAACAGTCAAAACACTGCACTGTTTCCGCCCCGCCCGGTTTCGAACCAGGGACCATTCTTAAAGCAAATGATAACAATTACACTACAGAAACTGCTGCTGTACTATCAGCAAAATAATGGTTTTGTTACAAATACAGTATCACATGTTCAGAGACCTTTGACTCATCTCTTTTATAAATATGTTACTTACTGCATGTATCAAAAGTCCTGTTTCTGCCCAGTTTGAACCAGACTTTCACGTGTAAGCGAACGTGTGCCACTACACAGAAACTGCTGCTAGTATTATCAGAGTAACCTGAGTTTAACAGATATTCATTGCATGCTGAACTATTTGAAACAGAGCACTTCCACCCGGTTTCGAACCAGGGACCTTTCACGTGTAAAGCGAACGTGATAACCACTACACTACAGAAACTGCTGCTAGTACTATCAGCAAGGAGTAACCCGAGTTTTACAGATATTCATTGCATGTACTCGAATTTCAAAAATTATTTATTTATTAGAAACAGAGCACTGTTTCCGCCCCGGTTTCAAAACCAAGGAACTTTATGCAAAGTTTAACGTGATAACCACTACACTACAGAAACTGCTGCTAGTACTATAAGCAAGGAGTAACCCGAGTTTTTACAGATATTCATTGCATGTACTTGAATTTCAAAAATGAGTTATTTATTAGAAACAGAGCACTGTTTCGCGGTTTCGAACCAGGGACCTTTCGCGGTGCGAACGTGATAACCACTACACTACAGAAACTGCTGCTAGTATTATCAGCAAGGAGTAACCCGAGTTTTACAGATATTCATTGCATGTACTTGAATTTAAAAAATTATTTATTTATTAGAAACAGAGCACTGTTTTCCGCCTGGTTTCTAACCAGGACCTTTCGTGTAAAGCGAACGTGATAACCACTACACTACAGAAACTGCTGCTAGTACTATCAGCAAGGAGTAACCCGAGTTTTACAGATATTCATTGCATGTACTCGAATTTCAAAAATTATTTATTTATTAGAAACAGAGCACTGTTTCCGCCCGGTTTCAAACCAAGGAACTTTTGCGTGTAAAGCGAACGTGATAACCACTACACTACAGAAACTGCTGCTAGTACTATAAGCAAGGAGTAACCCGAGTTTTACAGATATTCATTGCATGTACTTGAATTTCAAAAATGAGTTATTTATTAGAAACAGAGCACTGTTTCCGCCCGGTTTCGAACCAGGGACCTTTCGCGTGTAAAGCTTAACGTGATAACCACTACACTACTGAAACTGCTGCTAGTATTATCAGCAAGGAGTAACCCGAGTTTTACAGATATTCATTGCATGTATTGAATTTAAAAAAATAAGCTATACAGCACTGTTAAAATGAATGTGTCAAAGAGCACTGTTTCCAAAATAAGGCCCGGTTTCTTTATAAATATGTTAACCAGGGAATTTCAACCGTGTAATGCAAACGTGATAACCACTACACTCAGAAACTGCTGCTAGTTTTATCAGCAAGGAGTTGAGTTTTACAGATATTCATTGCATGTATTCAAATTTCAAAAATGATTTACAGAGAAACAGAGCACTGTTTCCGCCCGGTTTCGAACCAAGGGAATTTCGCGTGTTTAACGTGATAACCACTACACTACAGAAACTGCTGCTAGTTTATCAGCAAGGAGTAACCCGAGTTTTACAGATATTCATTGCATGTACTCGAATTTCAAAAATGAGTTATTTATTAGAAACAGAGCACTGTTTCCGCCCGGTTTCGAACCAGGGACCTTTCGCGTGTAAAGCGAACGTGATAACCACTACACTACAGAAACTGCTGCTAGTACTATCAGCAAGGAGTAACCCGAGTTTTACAGATATTCATTGCATGTACTTGAATTTAAAAAATTATTTATTTATTAGAAACAGAGCACTGTTTCCGCCCGGTTTCAAAACCAAGGACCTTTCGCGTGTAAAGCTTAACGTGATAACCACTACACTACAGAAACTGCTGCTAGTTTTACCAGCAAGGAGTAACCCGAGTTTAACAGATATTCATTGCATGTATTGAATCCTGATACAAAAATGAATGTGTCAAACAGAGCACTGTTTCCGCCTGGTTTCAACCAGGGACCTTTCGCGTGTAAAGCAAACGTGATAACCACTACACTACAGAAACTGCTGCTAGTTTTACCAGCAAGGAGTAACCCGAGTTTTACAGATATTCATTGCATGTACTTGAATTTCAAAAATGAGTTCTTTATTTGAAACAGAGCACTGTTTCCGCCCGGTTTCGAACCAGGGACCTTTCGTGTAAAGCGTCAACGTGATAACCACTACACTACAGAAACTGCTGCTAGTACTATCAGCAAGGAGTAACCCGAGTTTTACAGATATTCATTGCATGTACTTGAATTTCAAAATGATTTATTTATTAGAAACAGAGCACTGTTTCTGCCCGGTTTCGAACCAGGGACCTTTCGCGTGCAAAGCGAACGTGATAACCACTACACTACAGAAACTGCTGCTAGTACTATCAGCAAGGAGTAACCCGAGTTTTACAGATATTCATTGCATGTATTTGAATTTCCTGATACAGCACTAAATTAATTTGTCAAAGAGCACTGTTTCCGCCCGGTTTCGAACCAGGGACCTTCGCGTAATAAAAGCGAACGTGATAACCACTACACTACAGAAACTGCTGCTAGTATTATCAGCAAGGAGTAACCCGAGTTTTACAGATATTCATTGCATGTACTTGAATTTCAAAAATGAGTTCTTTATTTGAAACAGAGCACTGTTTCCGCCCGGTTTCGAACCAGGGACCTTTCGCGTGTAAAGCGAACGTGATAACCACTACACTACAGAAACTGCTGCTAGTACTATCAGCAAGGAGTAACCCGAGTTTTACAGATATTCATTGCATGTATTCAAATTTCCTGATACAGCACTAAATGAATGTGTCAAAGAGCACTGTTTCCGCCCGGTTTCGAACCAGGGACCTTTCACGTGTAAAGCAAACGTGAAAACCACTACACTACAGAAACTGCTGCTGGTATTATCAGCAAGGAGTAACCCGAGTTTTACAGATATTCATTGCATGTATTCAAATTTCCAAAAAAAGCTATTCATGAGAACATATATTCTCTGTTGTTGATACAGCACTAACTGAATGTGTCAAAGAGCACTGTTTCCGCCCGGTTTCGAACCAGGGACCTTTCACGTGTAAAGCAAACGTGAAAACCACTACACTACAGAAACTGCTGCTAGTTTTATCAGCAAGGAGTAACCCGCAGTTTTACAGATATTCATTGCATGTACTTGAATTTCAAAAATGAGTTATTTATTAGAAACAGAATTAGCAATACGTAACTGAACGAAGTACAATG
>NW_026279500.1:0-3188 GCF_023373465.1 Oncorhynchus keta
CCATGGCACTCTCTCTCCATAAGCTATGGGCCATGGCACGCCCTCTCCCATAAGCTATGGGCCATGGGCACACTCTCTCTCTCCCATAAACTATGGGCCATGGCACTCTCTCTCCCATAAGCTATGGGCCATGGCACGCTCTCTCTCCCATAAGCTATGGGCCATGGCACTCTCTCTCTCCCATAAGCTATGGGCCATGGCACTCTCTCTCTCCCATAAGCTATGGGCCATGGCACTCTCTCTCCCATAAGCTATGGGCCATGGCACTCTCTCTCCCATAAGCTATGGGCCATGGCACCTCTCTCTCCCATAAGCTATGGGCCATGGCACTCTCTCTCCCATAAGCTATGGGCCATGGCACTCTCTCTCTCCCATACGCTATGGGCCATGGCAATCTCTCTCTCCCATAAGCTATGGGCCATGGCACTCTCTCTCCCATAAGCTATGGGCCATGGCACTCTCTCTCTCCCATAAGCTATGGGCCATGGCACTCTCTCTCTCCCATAAGCTATGGGCCATGGCACTCTCTATCTCCCATAAGCTATGGGCCATGGCACTCTCTCTCTCCCATAAGCTATGGGCCATGGCAATCTCTCTCTCCCATAAGCTATGGGCCATGGCACTCTCTCTCCCATAAGCTATGGGCCATGGCACTCTCTCTCTCCCATACGCTATGGGCCATGGCACTCTCTCTCTCCCATAAGCTATGGGCCATGGCACTCTCTCTCTCCCTGTTATGGCCATGGCACTCCCTCCCATAAGCTATGGGCCATGGCACTTTCTCTCTCCTCCCATAAGCTATGGGCCATGGCACTCTCTCCTCCCATAAGCTATGGGCCATGGCACTCTCTCTCCTAAAGCTATGGGCTGGGCCATGGCACTCTCTCTCTCCCATAAGCTATGGGCCAGAGCACTCTCTCTCTCTCCCATAAGCTATGGGCCATGGCACTCTCTCTCCCATAAGCTATGGGCTGGTGGCACTCTCTCTCCCATAAACTATGGGCCATGGCACTCTCTTCTCTCCCATAAGCTAAGGGCCATGGCACTCTCTCCCATAAGCTAGGCCATGGCACTCTCTCACTCCCATAAGATATGGGCCATGGCACTCTCTCTCCCATAAGCTATGGGCCATGGCACTCTCTCTCTCCCATAAAGCTATGGGCCATGGCACTCTTCTCTCCCATAAGCTACATGGCACTCTCTCTCCCATACAGGGCTATGGCACTCTCTCTCCCATAAGCTATGGGCCATGGCACTCTCTCTCTCCCATAAGCTATGGGCCATGGCACTCTCTCTCCCATAAGCTATGGGCCTTGGCACTCTCTCTCTCCCATAAGCTAGGGAATGGCACTCTCTCTCTCCCATAAACTATGGGCCATGGCACTCTCTCTCCCATAAGCTATGGGCCATGGCACTCTCTCTCTCCCATAAGCTATGGGCCATGGCACTCTCTCTCCCATAAGCTATGGGCCATGGCACTCTCTCTCTCCCATAAGCTATGGGCCATGGCACTCTCTCTCCCATAAGCTATGGGCCATGGCACTCTCTCTCTCCCATAAGCTATGGGCCATGGCACCTCTCTCTCCCATAAGCTATGGGCCATGGCACTCTCTCTCCCATAAGCTATGGGCCATGGCACTCTCTCTCCCATAAGCTATGGGCCATGGCACTCTCTCTCCCATAAGCTATGGGCCATGGCACTCTCTCTCTCCATAAGCTATGGGCCATGGCACTCTCTCTCTCCCCATAAGCTATGGGCCATGGCACTCTCTCTCTCCCATAAGCTATGGGCCATGGCACTCTCTCTCCCATAAGCTATGGCATGGACTCTCCCATAAGCTATGCCATGACTCTCCTCTCCCATAAGCTATGGGCCATGGCACTCTCTCTCCCATAAGCTATGGGCCATGGCACTCTCTCTCCCATAAGCTATGGGCCATGGCACTCCTCTCTCCCATAAGCTATGGGCCATGGCACTCTCTCTCTCCCATAAGCTATGGGCCATGGCACTCTCTCTCCCATAAGCTATGGGCCATGGCACTCTCTCTCTCCCATAAGCTATGGGCCATGGCACTCTCTCTCCCATAAGCTATGGGCCATGGCACTCTCTCTCTCCCATAAGCTATGGGCCATGGCGCACTCTCTCTCTCACATAAACTATGGACCATGGCATCTCTCTCCCATAGGATATGGGCCATGGCACTCTCTCTCTCTCCCCGCAAACTATGGGCCATGGCACTCTCTCTCTCCCATAAGCTATGGCACTCTCTCTCTCCATAAGCTATGGGCCATAGCCTCTCTCCGCAAGCTGGCACTCTCTCCCATGAGGCTGTGGATATGGCTGCATCTCTCTCCCCATAGGCTATGGCGCTCTCTCTCCATAGTCAGTTATGGCTGCATCTCCATAAACAGCTCTCTCCCATCACATAGGCTGTGGATGGCAGATATATATATCATAGGCTGGATAATGGCTGCTCTCTCTCTCCATAAGCTATGGCCTCTCTCTCTCCCATAAACTATGGACCATGGCTGCCTCTCTCTCCCATAAGCTAATGGCTTTTACTCTCTCTCTCCACATAAGCTATGGGCCATGGCACTCTCTCTCTCCCATAAGCTATGGGCCATGGCACTCTCTCTCCCATAAGCTATGGGCCATGGCATCTCTCTCTCTCCCATAAGCTATGGGCCATGGCACTCTCTCTCTCCCATAGGCTATGGACGTGGCACTCTCTCTCCCATAAGCTATGGGCCATGGCACTCTCTCTCCCATAAGCTATGGACCATGGCTCTCTCTCCCATAGGCTATGGGCCATGGCACTCTCTCTCTCCCATAAGCTATGGGCCATGTGGCACATGGCATCTCTCTCCCATAAGCTATGGGCCATGGCACTCTCTCCCATAAGCTATGGGCCATGGCACCTCTCTCTCCATAAGCTATGGGCCATGGCACTCTCTCTCTCCCATAAGCTATGGGCCATGGCACTCTCTCTCCCATAAGCTATGGGCCATGGCACTCTCTCTCTCCCATAAGCTATGGGCCATGGCACTCTCTCTCTCCCATAAGCTATGGGCCATGGCACTCTCTCTCTCCCATAAGCTATGGGCCATGGCACTCTCTCCCCATAAGCTATGGACCATGGCACTCTCTCTCTCCCATAAGCTATGGCCTCTCTCTCCATAAGCTATGG
>NW_026279501.1:0-13524 GCF_023373465.1 Oncorhynchus keta
TCACATAAATACACACACCTCCATCAAGATAACCGATCTTCACTATGGGCATCACTCACATAAATACACACACCTCCATCAAGATAACCGATCTTCACTATGGGCATCACTCACATAAATACACACACCTCCATCAAGATAACCGATCTTCACTACGGGCATCACTCACATAAATACACACACCTCCATCAAGATAACCGATCTTCACTAAGGGCATCACTCACATAAATACACACACCTCCATCAAGATAACCGATCTTCACTACGGGCATCACTCACATAAATACACACACCTCCATCAAGATAACCGATCTTCACTATGGGCATCACTCACATAAATACACACACCTCCATCAAGATAACCGATCTTCACTATGGGCATCACTCACATAAATACACACACCTCCATCAAGATAACCGATCTTCACTATGGGCATCACTCACATAAATACACACACCTCCATCAAGATAACCGATCTTCACTATGGGCATCACTCACATAAATACACACACCTCCATCAAGATAACCGATCTTCACTATGGGCATCACTCACATAAATACACACACCTCCATCAAGATAACCGATCTTCACTATGGGCATCACTCACATAAATACACACACCTCCATCAAGATAACCGATCTTCACTATGGGCATCACTCACATAAATACACACACCTCCATCAAGATAACCGATCTTCACTATGGGCATCACTCACATAAATACACACACCTCCATCAAGATAACCGATCTTCACTATGGGCATCACTCACATAAATACACACACCTCCATCAAGATAACCGATCTTCACTATGGGCATCACTCACATAAATACACACACCTCCATCAAGATAACCGATCTTCACTATGGGCATCACTCACATAAATACACACACCTCCATCAAGATAACCGATCTTCACTATGGGCATCACTCACATAAATACACACACCTCCATCAAGATAACCGATCTTCACTATGGGCATCACTCACATAAATACACACACCTCCATCAAGATAACCGATCTTCACTATGGGCATCACTCACATAAATACACACACCTCCATCAAGATAACCGATCTTCACTATGGCCATGCTAGAAACAGTGCAAGTGTCAATCTAATTGTATCCACCTTAATATAATAATAATAATATATGCCATTTAGCAGACGCTTTTATCCAAAGCGACTTACAGTCATGTGCGCTCTACCAACTGAGCTACAGAAGGACTGTGATCTGAACCCAGCAACATCGCACACATACGTATATTATATAGTTGAGTTAAACTGGAGCAATAAAGGATTTGTTACAAGAGTAGTGACTCTGCTTTGTTTAATATATTTAGGCCACAAAAAGAAGGTGCATCAGAATGAAATCAGTGCCTCACAGGCACCTCAGTACATGTATTATTTGAGAACAAGAGTATTTGCTATAACAAGAGAGTTGCTATTTAACACAAGTGGGAGACCTCGTAAGACTAGGCATTCAATGTTCCAATAATCTGACTATTACTTAATCATGTCAAACAAAGGAACAACATAAAAGGCCTATAAAATGTCAGATCACCAACTTTGACAGCAACTTTGTCATCAACACCATCAAACACAGTGAATGCATGGTAATGTTCACTCAGATGATCTGTATGCAACTTGTCCAGCAATAGTTATACAATATTGTTAACCACAATGATCTTAGTTATTGAACAAAAGACTAACAGTCCCCCTCTGTACTCCGGGCCATCCATCTTATCCCAGCTGGTAGAGTTAATGGCTTTCTGTATAGTGACCTGAAGTGACACTGCCAACTCCTCACCACCAGTAAAATGACTCAGGGAAAATGCTTTCATCGGTCCAACAGTGATGTCTCCCAGTGATGGTCTACAGCAAATGGGTGTTTTTTTGGCAAGGGACTTAGTAAGGTTCTTGAAGTTGAGGGTGTTCTTAAAGAGTTTGTGCTTGCCTCAAATATGTAATAAAGGACTGATTTGTTTTTTGCATGCTGGGTAATATATCATAAAGTGATGTTTGGGTATTACATTTTTATGTGGGGTACAACTGTTTGAAAGTTTATCATATACACAGTCATGCCCTGGCTACGAAAAGGGGTGTTGATGTTGATGTTGATTATTTGCAGTAAGATGAGCAGCAAATTCCAGTTCTAATTTCCTGGTAGAACAACATCACCCAAAATCAAGGGAATGTTTCTCATAAGACATAGAGCTTGAAGGGAATGAAGCGTTAATCTATTTCCACCCTTCTTTAGGATGACTTTAGTTGGACGCTTTTTGCGCCCCAAGTCAAACGAGTAGATTCTAAAGAGAAGCACACGTTTCAGGAAAAAACTATTCGGAGACATAGTCAAACAACAATTTTAACTCAACCTGAGCCACCCTTCAAGAATGTTGTGCATTATGTCCACAGAACAATGACTACAAACATGGAAGTGCTGCAAACTATTTAGTTTAGAGTTTTTCTTATACAGATGGGAGATGTGGGTCTGATTGCAACTGATTCAAATGCATTTCAAATTGATCTTTACCACGCAAGACAATCTTAGGGTCATCTTCACTGTAGACCGTCTGAGCATTAGACTTTTCTATCAAACAGAACCGGCAAAAGTAATGACCACTGATGGACTCTGAGAAACCAAGGACTGCATGCATCCTCAAATTGTCTCCGGTTATTTGGCAGATAGTGCCATAAATTCTATCAGTGGAAAAGGGCAAATTTACACCATCACTCTCCAGTTTTTTTAACATCATAAACCAAGGGCTCTAGAATGGCATCAAAGCCTCATTAACCAAGGGCTCTAGAATGGCATCAAAGCCTCATTAACCAAGGGCTCTAGAATGGCATCAAAGCCTCATTAACCAGGGGCTCTAGAATGGCATCAAAGCCTCATTAACCAAGGGCTCTAGAATGGCATCAAAGCCTCATTAACCAGGGGCTCTAGAATGGCATCAAAGCCTCATTAACCAAGAGCTCTAGAATGGCATCAAAGCTCTAGAATGGTATCAGCTTCATTAACCAAGGGGCTCTAGAATGGTGGCATCAAAGTCTCACAATCAAGAGCTCAGAATGGCATCAAAGCCTCATTAACCAAGAGCTCTAGAATGGCATCAAAGCCTCATTAACTGGCGGTTATTCTAGAATGGCATCAAAGCCTCATTAACCAAGGGCTCGAATGGCATCAAAGCCTCATTAACCAAGAGCTCTAGAATGGCATCAAAGCCTCTATTAACCAAGGGCTCTAGAATGGCATCAAAGCCTCATTAACCAAGAGCTCTAGAATGGCATCAAGCTCATTAACCAAGGGCTCTAGAATGACATCAAAGCCTCATTAACCAAGAGCTCTAGAATGGCATCAAAGCCTCATTAACCAAGGGCTCTAGAATGGCATCAAAGCCTCATTAACCAAGAGCTCTAGAATGGCATCAAAGCCTCATTAACCAAGGGCTCTAGAATGGCATCAAAGCCTCATTAACCAAGAGCTCTAGAATGGCATCAAAGCTCATTAACCAAGGGCTCTAGAATGGGCATCAAAGCCATATTAACCAAGGGCTCTAGAATGGCATCAAAGTCATATTTATTTAGCTCTTGATAATGAAATAATGCCACTAAATGAATATTCATCACAGCAGAGTTAAACTTGGGTGGCAGATTCCTGAGGACAAAATAAAGGCTGCATATCTTGTGAACAACTTCCGCTTGGATTCAAGCGGGTTGGCAGTTTCAAAGTCATCGTAGTACAATTGGATCTGTAAAGTATTTCTATGATTTGAGTCTTAAAGTAACTTCCATCACAAAAGTCTTCATAAGTGTCTCCCACAGATGTATCCCTGGGTGCATTTTCCAATCACTTACAGATGTATCCCTGGGTGCATTTTCCAAAAATGTACAGATTTCAGAATTGCGACACATGAACGTAAATGTTTCCAGTATAGAAATATATACAAACGTGTCTTTCACTGGGACTTGATCATATATGCCTGTTTGTTTATTTACCCTGCTATCATATCTCACTCCCAACACTACTTCTACTGGCTCCACAACATCCCATTTTTGGTTGAAGTACTTTGTTTTCTTGGTTTCTGTGTTAAAACTGGCAAATGGGTTTTCAAAGTTCTCAAAACTACTCCTTTACAGCAGATAAAGAGGGTTTCTCCATAACTGGCAGAACATCTTGTTCAGGAGTGTAGCCCGTAGTAAGCTCTTCTAAATCACACGCTACTGTTGACACAACACTACTTGCAACACCACTAGCTTGCAACTTAGCAATTATGAGGCACACATATTTAAGCAAGACTCTTCTCAAAACAATCACTTTCAGGGTTATCAAGTGGGACACCAACGTCACCACCCATTGGTGGAGGTTCTGACTGGACTGGAGAATCAGCAACATGAGCGGGCCCTTCTAAGCTTAATGCATCAACTACTTGACCAACATCCTTATGAATAATATTCAAATGTTTTCTGAAACCTGAGTATGTTGAAAACTGCCATCTACAACTTTCTTGAGCACAGACTAATCTAATCTTGGTGGAGGGATAGAAGCTATGCTCTATTCTCAAATGAGATATCAATGACTGGCTGTTTCTGTGCACAGTAACATACATTTATCTAGTTAAGAAGTTTTGTCCTCAACTCTATCGCGCTAGGGGCATCTCTTGTTTTTGCCTACATCTATGTTGTAGAAGGTTGTCTGCACAAATGTGTAGTTGACAAGAGCATCATCATACCTCAGGTTAAAGAAAAAAAAGTGGGCTTTGAACAGTTCATCAAACGCACACAGATCACTAGTTACCTGGCAGGGAACAAGCCTCTTGTCCAGCACGATGTAGTAGTTGTCAATCTCGCTCTGTCTTCTACAGACGGCAAGGAGGTATGTCTGTCGACCATGGCTCCTAGCAAGATGGTCTTCATTGCTGCAGCATGACTGCAACACACAAAGGATCTTCTTTAAGTCACTCTTTTTAAGTCACTTACCTTATGAAAGTGCAATTAGTCTGCCCACAGCATTACTGGCACTGATCTTGATCCTCTTCCCTCCTGCTGGTTGTGGGATGAGATGAAGCAGCAGCAGCAGCAGGAAAACATATCATTGTCCCAGTCTGAGGGCAAGTAAAGGTAAACACCCCAAATCACATAAAACAATATTGCTGAGTTTGAAACATTGCACTACCCATGAGATAATCAACTTTCGCTGTCATTCTCTGGCAGTTTTCTGCAGACTTCAGGAGGCAATGCATATCGGTGGTTGTGGTCAGGGATTTCATGACTTAGGCTTCAATACAGTGTCCCACTTTTCAAGGAGCTTAGAGGATGTTTCATCGTCGAACATCAGCAACAGGTCCTGATTCACCTACAACAAAGTCCACTGGGTGAAATACTCTCTTGAAGGGTTGACATGAGGTCTTCCTTGATACCGTCTTCAGGCAATAATTCCGATATCCTTTGCCCGTGTCAGGATCATAAAAGTGTTCCGGGCCGCCCCCAGGTGGTGAGGGTGGGTAAACAACACATCCACCACGCTGATCCTCAACACAGGGGACCCTCAGGGGTGCGTGCTCAGTCCCTTCCTGTATTCCCTGTTCAGTCATGACCGCATGGCCAGGCACGACTCCAAACCCATCATTAAGTTTGCCAACAGTGGTAGGCCTGATCACAACGAGACAGCCTATAGGGAGGAGGTCAGAGACCTGGCCGCATGGAGCCAGGACAACAAGCTCTCCCTCAATGTGATCAAGAGAAAGGAGATGATTGTGGACTACAGGAAAAGGAGGACCGAGCATGCCCCCATTCTTATAGACTGGGCTGTAGTGGAGCAGGTTGAGAGCTTCAAGTTCCTTGGTGTCCACATCACCAACAAACGAATATGGTCCAAGCACACCAAGACAGTCATGAAGAGGGCACAACGAAACCTATTCCCCCTAAGGAGACTGAAAATATTTGGCATGGGTCAGATCCTCAAAATGTTCTACAGCTGCACCATTGAGAGCATCATGATTGTTTGCATCACTGCCTGGTATGGTAAGTGCTCGGCCTCCGACCGCAAGGCACTACAGAGGGTAATGTGTACGGCCCAGAACATCACTGGAGCCAAGCTTCCTGCCATCCAGGACGTCTATACCTCGCGGTGTCAGAGGAAGGCCCTAAAAATTGTGTAAAATTCCAGCCACTGTAGTCATAGACTATTTCTCTCTGCTACCGCAAGGCAAGAGGTACTGGATCGCCAAGTCTCAACAGCTTCTACCCCCAAGCCATAAGACTCCTGAATGTCTAATCAAATGGCTACCCAGACTACTTGCATTGCCCCCCCGTCTTTACGCTGCTGCTACTCTGTTATTATCTATGCATAGTCACTTTAATAACTAGACCTACATGTACATACTACCTCAATTACCTCGACTAACCGGTGCCCCAGCATATTGACTCTGCACCGATACCCCTGTATGTAGCCTCACTACTGTTATTTTACTGCTGCTCTTTCATTATTTGTTCCTTTTATTTCTTATTCTTACTTTGTTGGTTCAGGGCTTGTAAGTAAGCATTTCACTGTAAGGTCTACTGCACCTGTTGTATTTGGCGCAATGTGCAAATATAATTTGATTTGATTTGATTTAGATATGGGAAAAGGTGACCAACATGGTGGTCAAATTGTCATAATTTTAGACTTGATTCTATGACTATTTGATGCCCCTTTCAGTCTCCAGAACAAATGTCAAAATATTAAAGCAAGCATGTCCTGCCAGTATTTACATAGTCTTTGGGGGAAATGAACTCTCAACGAAGGAAAGAAGGTCACAATTCCAAGAGCATAACGTTCTCTCTGTCGAGTGGGAAGCTTCCCGCTCAAAAATAGGAAAAGCATACACACGCCAACTATGTTAATTAACCAAAGTTTTGTTGATGAAGGTTCTGTATCTGTCTACAGTCTCATAATGATGCCTATTTACATTAATGTATAGTTTGATTGTTTTGATCCATTGTTGGTGGTCAGATTGGCTAACGAGACGCTTACGCATATCACGCATCTCTTTCATGTGGCAATCATCTCTCTCCTGGTTCTGTGGTCCAATGTCATGGTTGTCTGGTGCTCTTCTAATACGTCCTGCCGACCAGGTCTGCTCGTCAGGTCCTCATCTATTAAGACAAGAGAAAAGTTGAACTATTTAGGGTTGGTTTATGCTGTCGGAATCTCCAAACACACAAATGGGATTATCAACATCCAATATCAGTTATCATCATACCTCTTTTGCTGCTGAGGAGTCAATGGCCTCATCTCCTGAGGTTGTGTTGGCCTTTTTAGACCGTCTTTCTGGAGATCTCAGGTCTAAATCACTTGACGAGAAGGATAATGTGTCTATGCACGAATTAGGTCTCGAACAGCCTGCAGGAGAAAAGTCTGAGCACAAACAACGGATCAAAGCAACCAACCCATACATTCATGTTATTTGATCTCATTATGAGACTGTAGAAAGATACCTTCATCAAGATCCTTGATTGTGAGGAACAGGTTGGCCTCAATCAGGTCTAGCAGGACATCCTCCTCCACCTCAGTTTGGGAATATTCAAAATTTGTATTTGGGCTGCAGTGGGCAGTCCAAACCTATTTTGGACTACAAAAAAGAGAGACTAACCAGAACCCAGGGAGATAAGCCACCTAGGGGGCAAGAGAATGGGTCTGACCCAAATCAAGTCCAATGGTTAAATTAAGAAAATACATCAGACAGTTCATATATTCTCCGTGATTGATTAAATCTCAATAGGAAAACTCAGGCTGCAACTTCATGAACTTCTTGCATTTTTGGTAATGGACCTTCAACAACATGTTGCACTGCACTGCACTCCTGCAAATTGTAATTGTGCACGTCATATTTAAGTGAAATATGGTTGCAAATATTTTATGGTGTAGCTGTACATATAGAAACAATCACCCAAAATGCCCCTTATACCCTTTACCCTTCTGTCTTCCCTGCAGTGGGTCAACCATTGCCACTTTAATGACGTAACAGGTGTCTGTCTGCCTGGGACTCTGGGGTTCTGGGGCTTGCAAAATAATATTCCATTGAAATCAACCAACCAAACTAGCTATCTATCTAACGTAGCTCCAACAGTTACAACCACCACTCAAATCTATAGGTGTATGGGGTGTGTAATCGGTGGCAGGGAAGTCAGACGCAGGAGAGCAGAACTTGGTAATAGCCGGAGCAGTTTAATAGCAAAACCCACGCCATAAAAATAACAAGAATAATTGGTTACAAAAACCCGTTGCGCACCAAACAACACGTGCACAAGCACTTACAATAAACAATCCCACACAAAGACATGGGGGGAACAGAGAGTTAAATACACAACAAGTGATTGAGGGAATTGAAACCAGGTGTGAGGAAAAACAAGACAAAACACATGGAAAATGAAAAGTGGATCGAAGATGGCTAGAAGACCGGCGACGCTACCAGCACCGCCCGAACAAGGAGAGGACCCGACTCCGACGGATGTCATGACAATAGGAAAAGAAACTGGCAATACATTTCAAGCCGTATTGGCTTGAACACAATGTCTGATCTGTGATTAACAACAAGCCCACAACATAGACATGTTAATCTAAATTACTGAGGACAACCTTTTCACGTCTGGGCATGTGCACTAGGTAGCTAACGTTAGAGCTAAGTTACAAGATGTTGAGGTTGGTGTTGGAGCAAGCAATATAGTGTCATGATGTTGGCCTGTGGGTAAGGTTTATGACCCCTCCTCCCCATAAATACCTTTCTCCCTTCCCTCTCTCTCTGACTCTAATGAGGGACTCTTGAATAGCCTTTGTTAAACATAGAGAGTCTGGGAACATCAAACAGTGGGGGAAAGGAACTATATTTCGGTAATAGAACCAGTTGAAAATATGCGTTGGTACTTAATGAATATGATGTCAATATTTATTGCATTTTCCTTTTCCAAATGGGCGGTAATTTAGAATGCATAAGATACTGTATTTACGGTAGCACAGCTTCGCCTTTGTTCCTCAAGTCTTCCCGCTCTTTCACTCAAACCCAGCCCTTTTCTTTGTGTAACAAGCTGTCATATCTGTTCCGTCCGCTAGGACGTTTTCCTTTATGACATAATTTATAATCAAGGTATGATTCATTCTGTGTATATGTAATTCTGTGTGATTAGTTAGGTATATTTAGTAAATAAATAATTAACATCTCTGGGATAGGTGGGACGCAATTGTCCCACCTGGCCAATAGCCAGGGAAAATGCAGAGCTCCAAATTCAAATAAAATACTATAAAATTCAAACTTTCATTAAATCACACATGTAAGATATCAAGTTAAAGCTACACTCGTTGTGAATCCAGCCAACATGTCATATTTCAAAAAGGCTTTTCGGCGAAAGCATAAGAAGCAATTATCTGATGATAGTACAACAGTAAACAAAGCGAGAGTAGCATATTTCAACCCTGCAGGCGCAACACAGAACGCAGAAATAAAATATAAATCATGCCTTACCTTTGACGAGCTTCTTTTGTTGGCACTCTAATATGTCCCATAAAAATCACAAATGGTCCTTTTGTTCGATTAATTCAGTCCATATACAGTGGGGCAAAAAAGTATTTAGTCAGCCACCAATTGTGCAAGTTCTCCAACTTAAAAAGATGAGAGAGGCCTGTAATTTTCATCATAGGTACACTTCAACTATGACAGACAAAATGAGAAAAAAAAATCCAGAAAATCACATTGTAGGATTTTTAATTAATTTATTTGCAAATTATGGTGGAAATTACTTACCTTTCACTGCTGTGCAATTCCAGCTGCCCTTGCACCGTCTGCAATTAGATGAAAAGGAAGTTTCAAGTTAAAAACGGAAGCTCAATCAACACTGCTCAGTGCCACCGCCCTGCCTCTGTATAAAACACTCACCTGGGAGTTATATTTGCACAGATGGTGTAAAAAACAACTCTTAAATCAACACCTCTTAACACTAAAAATGAAACACCAAGAAAATGAACACTTGTTAACATAGGCTAAAATAATAGGCTAAAATACACATTCTGTTAACTTCTGACTCCAGAGTGATCTGTTCTTGATATTAACTTCTGACTCCAGAGGGACCTGTTATTGCTGTTAACTTCTGACTCCAGAGGGATCTGTTCTTGCTGTTAACTTCTGAGTCCAGAGTGATCTGTTCTTGCTGTTAACTTCTGACTCCAGAATGATCTGTTCTTGATATTAACTTCTGATTCCAGAGTGATCTGTTCTTGCTGTTAACTTCTGACTCCAGAATGATCTGTTCTTGATATTAACTTCTGACTCCAGAGGGACCTGTTATTGCTGTTAACTTCTGACTCCAGAGGGATCTGTTCTTGCTGTTAACTTCTGAGTCCAGAGTGATCTGTTCTTGCTGTTAACTTCTGACTCCAGAATGATCTGTTCTTGATATTAACTTCTGATTCCAGAGTGATCTGTTCTTGCTGTTAACTTCTGACTCCAGAATGATCTGTTCTTGATATTAACTTCTGATTCCAGAGTGATCTGTTCTTGATATTAACTTCTGATTCCAGAGTGATCTGTTCTTGATATTAAATTCGGACTCCAGAGTGATCTGTTCTTGCTGTTAACTTCTGACTCCAGAGTGATCTGTTCTTGATATTAACTTCTGACTCCAGAGTGATCTGTTCTTGATATTAACTTCTGACTCCAGAGTGATCTGTTCTTGATATTAACTTCTGACTCCAGAGTGATCTGTTCTTGATATTAACTTCTGACTCCAGAGTGATCTGTTCTTGATATTAACTTCTGACTCCAGAGTGATCTGTTCTTGATATTAACTTCTGACTCCAGAGTGATCTGTTCTTGATATTAACTTCTGACTCCAGAGTGATCTGTTCTTGATATTAACTTCTGACTCCAGAGTGATCTGTTCTTGATATTAACTTCTGATTCCAGAGTGATCTGTTCTTGATATTAACTTCTGACTCCAGAGTGATCTGTTCTTGATATTAACTTCTGATTCCAGAGTGATCTGTTCTTGATATTAACTTCTGACTCCAGAGTGATCTGTTCTTGATATTAACTTCTGATTCCAGAGTGATCTGTTCTTGCAATTTGTAGTCTATGACATTTCAGATTTATATACGATAATTTATCAAAGTAACTTTAGTTAAATAAACTAGATTTTTCTTGAGCGTCACTTTAGTGTAGATTAACTTCTTCCAGTGAGAAGTAATTGATAGCTTGGTAAACTATATTTTCAGAGTAGCTTCCCCAACACTGTGCTCCTGGCTCTCTCCACTCCCCAGTAGGCAATATAATATTGTATTATAAACTGCGTGGTTCGAGCTCTGAATCCTGATTGGTTGAAAGCCATGGTATATCAGATCGTATACCATGGGTATAACAAAACAATGATTTGTTCTCGTTCTAATTACATTGGTAACCAGTTTATAATAGCAATAAGGCACCGCTGGGATTTGTGGTATATGGCCAATATACCACGACTAAGGGCTTATTATACAGGCAATCCGCGTTGCTTCATGTGTAAGAACAGCCCTTCGCTTTAGTATATTGGTCATATAACACAACCCCGTGGGCATTATTGCTTAAATACTGTATACACTGAGTATACCAAAAAATAGGAACACCTTCCTAATATTGAACACCTTTCCGCCCTCGGGGGCGGGGCATGGACTCTACATGGTGTCGAAAGCATTCCACAGGGATGCTGGCACATGTTGACTCCAATGCTTCCCACAGTTGTGTCCAGTTGTCTCACATACACAATCCATTGTCTCAAAAGGCTTGAAAATCCTTCTTTATTAACATGTCTCCTCCCCTTCATCTACACCGATTGAAGTGTTATCAATAAGGTATCATAGCTTTCACCTGGATAGTCTATGTCATGGAAAGAGCAGGTGTTCTTAATATTTTGTATACTCGGTGTTAGCCATTTAGCAGACGCTTTTATTTTTTAATTTTACCCCCTTTTCTCCCCAATTTCGTGGTTTCCAATTGTTAGTAATTACTATCTTGTCTCATCGCTACAACTCCCATACGGGCTCGGGAGAGACGAAGGTCGAAAGCCATGCGTCCTCCGAAACACAACCCAACCAAGCCGCACTGCTTCTTAAAAAAGCACGCATCCAACCCGGAAGCCAGCCTCACCAATGTGTCGGAGGAGACACCGTGCACCTGGCGACCTGGTTAGCGTGCACTGCTCCCGGCCCGCCACAGGAGTCGCTAGTGCGAGATGAGACAAGGATATCCCTACCGTCAAACCCTCCCTAACCCGGACAACTCTAGGCCAATTGTGCGTCGCCCCACGGACATCCCAATCGCGGCCGGCAACAACAGAGCCTGGGCGCAAACCCAGAAGTCTCTGGTGGCACAGCTAGCACAGCGTGCAGTGCACTAGACTACTGCGCCATCCGGGAGGCCCTCAGACGCTTTTATCCAAAGCGGGTAGCCTGGGAATAAATCCCACAGCCCTGGAGATGCAAGCGCCATGCTCTACCAAATAAACCATGCCGGACTACTCCCACTAGACTTGACTCCTCTCCTCTACCCTACTCTCCTCTCCTCTACCCTACTCTCATCTACCCCTCTCTACTTTTCTCTACTCTACTCTCCACTCTTCTTCTCTCCTGTCCTCTCCCCAGATCCAGTGAAATCTCACTGCTGTCTAGCATGTGCCAATCACCAAGGTTGCTCCCCGTGCAATCTTCAAATCATATGAATCTCCCACATATTCCCATGGATTGTCATGGATTTCCTACACATTCCCATTCCTCTTTTCCCATGGTTGAATCAATCAACTGTAAATCCCTGTGTAGTGTCGGGCAGGATTGGAATGGGATTTGGGATTTGGGATTTAACAATGTAATGTAATGCCGACAGACACTCTAATGAGCCCAGTGCCTTAAGAGAGGAGTGTCTGACAGCTTCTGGTTACAATATAATTCCTCTATTCACACACACACACACACACACACACACACACACACACACACACACACACACACACACACACACACACACACACACACACACACACACACACACACACACACACACACACACACACACACACTCACACACTCACACTCACACACACACACTCACACTCGCACCGACACACACACACACACACACTCACACTCGCATCGATACGCACACACACACATAAACACACTCACGACACTAAGGAAGTTATGTTTGTGTCCACACACTATACTGAACATACACATCATCTGTCCGTCTCTTTCTCTCACACACACACACACACACACACACACACACACACACACACACACACACACACACACACACACACACACACACACACACACACACACACACACACACACACACACACACACACACAGGGTTTCTACTCTCTAGCCTCCCACTGAAACACCCATAGAGTTTCTCTCTCTCACCAACAAACACTTTTTTGTTCTCCAGAACTCATTAATCCTGATCTCACACAAACCATCATCCATGCACACTTGCAGACACACACATACACAC
>NW_026279502.1:0-2883 GCF_023373465.1 Oncorhynchus keta
TGACCTTTTATAGTTATGGGCCCTGGTCAAAAGTAGGGCACTATCCGTAGGGAATAGGGTGCCATTTTGGACGGACACTACGTAAATATACTGTAGATCAGGGGTGTCAAAGTCAAATGGACGGAGGGCCAAATAAAAAATGTAGCTACAAGCCGAGGGCCGGACTGTTCGAATGTTCATTGAAAAATTTTTAAATGACGCATATAGTCTAGTGAACCTAATTGAACCTACTGAAAACCTAACAAATATATTCCAATATGATCAGATAAATAAAGCAATATTTTCTTATGGCTCTGTCAGTAATCTTTAATTTTCAACAGACACAAAGACAAATTTCCTTTATATAAAAATCCCCATAACATGAACATTAAATGAAAAACCGGTATTCAAGGCACCATCAGTAGCCTATAATATTTTCTATTTAGCAAAGTGGGCTAAATTTACTTCAAAGAAAAAAACAATAATAGCAATTTTCTATCATCCACTCAACTGAAATATTTTTAAAATATAATTGGATTGAAATACAATAAAATAAAGTGCAAAAATCTATTAATCAAAAACAACACTTTGTTTAAGGAGAAGTAACATGCAGTGAAAACAAATATTAAACTTTAACTTTTAAACTTGAACTGAGTAAAAACTCTAAATATGTGATTGCACAGTAATGTTCACTTGTTTGAGGTTGAGGGTGATACTTGGTGGTGTCCCATCTTTTCCACAAGTTCATCAATGTTCGGGGTAAGGCTCTGAGCTGAGGAAATCCTCAGAATTGAGTGGAGGTGTTCAGCAGTAAGTCGACTTCTGTGTGATGTTTTGTTCAAGTTCATCAAAGAAAACAGTTGTTCACACAGGTATGTGCTGCCAAACATAGACAACGTTTGAGCAGCCTGGATGCGCAGCTGGGGCATTGTGTCGGGAGGAAACGGGCGAACTCCGCAGCACCCACTGCCGCATATTTTGCCCTCAGTGCATCATTGCATTGGAGGTCAATCAACTCCATTTGGAGGTTTGGTGGTGAGCTTTCCACGTCAACAGCAAATGGGTTACCGAGCAGTTCCAACCTGCTTTTTGTGCTTCAAAGTCAGCAAATCGGCGTCGAAAGTCAGCGGCAAGCATACCTATTTTATCAGCCAACTGTGCGCTCGGGAACGCACTGGTAGAGAGCTTCTCTTTCATGGTCTGGCAGCTGGGAAAGTGGCTCAAATTTTCTTTCCGCATCTGCGTCTCCCACAGAGTCAGTTTGGTTTTAAATGCCTTCACTGTACTGTACATATCAGAGATGACACGATCCCGACCCTGCAGCTGCAAGTTCATTGCATTCAGATGACTTGTAATGTCACACAGAAAAGCCATTTCACACAGAAACATTTCGTCTCGGAGTTGTGTTGTGTCT
Source organism: Oncorhynchus keta (assembly GCF_023373465.1). NCBI lineage: Eukaryota > Metazoa > Chordata > Actinopteri > Salmoniformes > Salmonidae > Oncorhynchus > Oncorhynchus keta. The sequence continues at coordinate 1,394 of NW_026279502.1, forward strand.
TTCCCTTTGCTGTCCAAGAACAGACAAATCTCCTCACGAAGCTCGAAACATCTTTGAAGCACCTTTCCCTGGCTTAGCCATCGCACCTCTGTGTGATAAGGCAAATCACCATGCTCCGTTTCTAACTCCGTCAGAAATGCCTTGAACTGGCGGTGATTCAAACCTTTGGCTCTGATAAAGTTAACTGTGCGCGTGATGATGCTCATTACATGCTCCATTTTCAAGGCTTTACCGCACAACGCTTCCTGGTGTATGATACAATGATAAGCTGTCAGCTCACCTGTCGCGTTTTCCTCTTGCATCTTTTCCCGTATCTTCGCCACCAGTCCGCTCCTGTGTCCACACATCGCAGGTGCTCCGTCGGTTGTCAAACCCACAAGTTTTTCCCAAGGCCGCTCCATCTCATTTACACATCTTGACACCTCTTCATACAAATCATGCCCCGTAGTTGTGCCATGCATAGGACGTAAAGCCAAAAACTCCTCTGTCACGCTTAGGCTGGAGTCCACTCCGCGGATGAAAATTGACAACTGGGCAATGTCAGAAATGTCGGTGCTCTCATCCACAGCCAAGGAATATGCAATGAAATCTTTTCCCTTTTTCACAAGCTGCTCTTTTAGATTGATGGACAACTGGTCTACTCTCTCGGCAATGGTGTTTTCTCAGACTCACATTTAAAAGAGTTGCCTTTTTTCTGGGCAAACTTCGTCACAAACTTTAATCATGCAGTTTTGATGAAATCCCCCTCCGTAAATGGCCGGGCTGATTTAAGCGATCTCTTCTGCCAAAATAAAACTGGCCTTGACAGCAGCCTGGCCTTGTGATTTGGCTTTTTTGAACAGAGCCTGTCGAGATTTGAGGAACCTCGTTTAATTCCTCTGCCTTTTGTAGCCTTTGTTCCATGTCCATATTCTTGTTTTTGTCCGCGTGTTTCGTTTCATAATGTAGTCTCAGATTATACTCTTTCAGTACCATACACACTTTCTCCACACAGAAGACACACACAGGGTTTTCCAGCTACCTCCGTGAACAAATACTCCGAGCTCCACCTTGTTTGAGCCCCAGGTTCTCAGTGTCCACCTTCCGTTTGCCATTTTGATGGGTATCTGAAAAGTTAATTTTACTGTGATGCTGACAACTGCTGTGCCAATAAATATTGAAATGAAGCAGCCTACTGCTCGGTGCGTCACGGTGGCATTGTGGGAAATGTAGTATTGGTGCGTGTAAAGATCTGCGGGCTGCAGCTTGCTGCGGTCTGCGGGCCGGTTCTAATAATAAATCAAGATCATCCCAGGGGCCGTAAAAAACCTTCTCGCGGGCCGGATGTGGCCCGCGGGCCTTGACTCTGACATATGTGCTGTAGATGCTTTAGAAAGGCTCTGTGGAAAATTGACACCTCCATGTTTTCATTCAGAAGGACATTTTCTCGACTCATAAAATGCTTTTAAATCATATTGATTGTGGAATTTGAAACTTTGACATTTAGATGG
>NW_026279503.1:0-6245 GCF_023373465.1 Oncorhynchus keta
CGCTTTGCTGTTAGGAAGAGGGAACCAGTCGGTTGTACTAAAATGAATATGGGGGAAACAATAGCTGGCTCAAAGTGTATTTGTATTTATTATGGATCCTCATTAGCTGGTACCATGGCAGCAGCTACTCTTCCTGGAGTCCAGAAAAATTAAGGCAGTGGCCCAAAACATTACATTACACAACATATTAAGTGTCTACTACCACATATCTACAACACAAAATCCATGTGTATGTGTGTACAGTGCGTATGTTATCATGTGGGTGTGTATGCGTGTGTCTGTACCTGTGTCTCTTCACAGTCCCCGCTTTTCCATAAGGTGTATTTTTATCAGTTTTTCCAATCTGATTTTACTGCTTGCATGAGTTAATTGATGTGGAATAGAGTTCCATGTAGTCATGGCTCTCATGTAGTACTGGGACAGACCTCTACCCATCTTAGCTACTGTTACATCAATATGTTTTGACCACGACAGTTTACAATCCAGGATTACTCCAAGCAGTTTAGTCTCCTCAACTTCCACATTATTCATTACAATATTTAGTTAAGATTTAGGGTTTAGTGAATGATTTGTCCCAAAGACAATGCTTTATGTTTTGAAATATCTAGCTTATTTCTTGACACCCATTCTGAAACTGACTGCAGCGCTTTGTTAAGTGTTGCAGTGATTTCACTTGCTGTGGTAGCCTACGTATATAGTGTTGAGTCATCAGCATACATAGACACACAGGCTTTACACAGAGCCAGTGGCAGGTCATTAGTAAAGATTGAAAAAGAAAGGGCCCTAGGCAGCTGCCCTGGGGAATGCCTGACTCTACCTAGATTATGTTGGAAAGGCTTTCATTTTGGGCTGCAATCCCGTTAACGGGATGATATGACAACAGCCAGTGAAGGTGCAGGGCGCCAAATTCAAAACAACAGAAATCTCATAATTAAAATTCCTCAAACATACATGTATTTTATACCGTTTTAAAGGTATTCTTGTTGTTAATCCCACCAGTGTCCGATTTCAAATAGGATTTGCGGTGAAAGCACCACAAACGATTGTTAGGTCACCACCAAGCCACAGAAAAACACAGCCATTTTCCCAGCCAAAGAGAGGAGTCACAAAAACACAAATAGAGATAAAATGAATCACTAACCTTTGATGATCTTCATCAGATGACACTCATAGGACTTCATGTTACACAATACATGTATGTTTTGTTTGATAAAGTTCATATTTATATAAAAAAATCTGAGTTTACATTGGCGCGTTACATTCACTACTTCCAAAAACATCCAGTGATTTTGCATAGCCACATCGATTCAACAGAAATACTCATCATAAATGTAGATGATAATACAAGTTATACACATGGAATTATAGATATACCTGTCCTTAATGTAACCGCTGTGTCAGATTAAAACAAAAAAGCAAACCATGGCAATAATCTGAGATGTAGCTCAGAACAATCAAGTCAAAATAGACGCCATGTTGTAGTCAACATAAATCATAAATTACATGCTAAATATTCCCTTACCTTTGATGATTTTCATCAGAATGCACTCCAAGGAATCCCAGGTCCACAATAAATGCTTGATTTGTTCGATAATGTCCGTTATTTATGTCCAATTAGCTACTTTTGTTAGCGCGTTTGGTATATATATCCAAACGCTCATTCTAGTCAGCGTTACGTTGGACAAAAACTTCAAAAGTTATATTACAGGTCGAAGAAACATTTCAAACTAAGTACAGAATCAATCATTAGGATGTTTTTAACATTAATCTTCAATAAAGTTCCAACCGGAGTATTCCTTTGTGTCTTCAGGAGCCATGGAACACAGGTTATGTGTAATGCGCGTGACCAGAAAATGGCTGACTGTCAGACACCTGTTTCATTCTGCTGTCATTCAGTCCCAAAACACAGTAGAAGCCTCATTCAAATTTCTATAGACGGTTGACATCTAGTGGAAGCCCTGGGAAGTACAACATCATTAATATCTCAAGGGGATTTCAATGGGAACTGTGTTGAGTACATACCAGCCTCAGATTTCTCACTTCCTGTTTTGATTTCTCCTCAGGTTTTGCCTGCCATATGAGTTCTGTTATACTCACAGACATCATTCAAACAGTTTTAGAAACTTCAGAGTGTTTTCTATCCAATACTACTAATAATATGCATATATTAGCAACTGAGACTGAGTAGCAGGCCATTTACTTTGGGCACCTTATTCAAGCTACTCAATACTGCCCCCAGCTATAAGAAGTTAAAGAACACCCTCTGTGTTCTGTTAGACAATAACTCGATCCACAATATGGTAGGGATGTAAAGCCATAACACATCGTCAAAATCGTGTGTATAGGTGGCAGGAAGTCAGGCGCAGGAGAGTCAAACGGAGTGTAAAATGGAGTCTTTTAATGAATGTCCACGTAACATGCTCCATAACACTAATAAGAATAGAATATAAACAAACATGGGTACAAGGACCCGTTGCGCACCTATACAATAAACACAACACGGACAATAAACAATCTCTGAAAAAGGCATGAGGGAAACAGAGGGTTAAATACTCAACAGGTAATTCATGGGATTGAAAACGGGTGTGTGGGAAGGCAAGACAAAACCAATGGAAAATGAAAAATTGATCAATGATGGCTAGAAGACCCGGTGGCGTCGACCGCCGAGCACTGCCCGAACAAGGAGAGGCAACGACTTCGGCAGAAGTAGTGACACACATACGTTTTTTTTAGCAGAATATTATGATTGATAATGTCTAAAGCTGCACTGAAGCCTAACAAAACAGCTCCCACAACTTATTCTTTACTAGGAGATCTAAGACAACAGCATAGCAAGGCAGCAACACATGACAACACAGCATAGTAGCAACACAACATGACAACAACATTTTAGCAACACAACATGGTAGCAGCAGAAAACATGTTACATTAGCTAAGTCATTTGTCTAAGTTCCGTACATGTTGAATGCCCTTCTCAATAAGTGTGCTGAAAATCTGTTGTTAATTTGTTTACTGTGAAATAGCATTGTATCTGGTCAAACAGCATTTTCCCTAAAAGTTTACTAAGGGTTGGTAACAGGCTGATTGGTTGGCTGATGATTTTTGCTTCCCTCAGGCCTAAGGGCACACACTTTCCTGTAGGCTTAGATTGAAGAGATGGCAAATAGGTGTGGCAATATCGTCCGCTATCATCCTCAATCATTTTCCATCCAAGTTGGCTTGTCATTGTTGATAGACAACAATATTTTTTCACCTCTTCCACACTTACTTTACGGAATTCAAAATTACACCTGTCTTTCATAATTTGGTCAGTAATGCATGGATGCGTAGGTTCAGAATTTGTTGTTGCCATGTCATGCCTAAGTTTGCTAATCTTTCCAATGACAAATCACTATGGTAGTTTGCAATATCAGTGGGTTTTGTGATGAATGAGCCATCTGATTTAAGGAATGATGGAGCAGAGTTTGCCTTTTTGCCCAAAATGTCATAAGGTGCTCCAAAGCTTTTTACTATCATTCTTTATATAATTTATCTTTGTTTCATAGTACAGTTTCTTCTTTTCTTTGGTTCAGTTTAGGTCACACGATTTCTCAATTTACAGTATTGCTTCAGCAATCGGCTGTGCAACCAGACTTATTTGCCATTCCTGCCTCTCAACCTCTCAACCATCAAATGTTTCCCACCTCATCAATCCACAGGATTTAATAAGTTGCAGTCATGCTTATTAGTAACCGGGTGCATGCTTATTAGTATCTGGAATAAGTAATTTAATAAATGTGTCAAGTACAGCACCCAGTTGCTCCCTCATTACAAACCACATTCTCAACATCGAATAACCATAAAACTTATTGAAGGACTTCCATACACTATATTGTGGCCCGCCTTTAGAACTTTGGTTTTCCTAGATACTGTATGGGCTACTATAAAGTGTATAAAATGAATAATGTTAATAAACAAAATGAAATTGCAATTAAAGTTCTGCATTAGGTTAGCTGTACCTAATCATTTTATAAATGTGCACCTGTCAAGAAGTGTTCCCTACTTGGACATAAGTGTTATGTGTCATGGTTCCTGTGTTTCCTAATTAGCATGTATGTTACGCTGTCCAGGTAACAGCCAGCAAGGTGAGTCACTCAGAAGAGAGAACAATAGTCCCGGAGATCTAGTCCCTCTGAAGCCGCTTAAAGCAGAATCAGTCTCAGTTTACACCTCTGTGTTCAACATCTCACATCATCGTTGTTCCCCCTTAGCAAGGAAGAAATGCATCTGACACGATGTGGCAAAAAATATACTGTGTAATGTTGGGAGGAATTAATGAATTGGTTGTAGCAGTGGAAGCTGGAGTGTGGGCATTCTATGGATTTCCCAGCAAGCCTTGCGGCAGTGATAAACTAAAGCACCCTGTCGGCCCTGAGCAGGTGACGCAGGGAGACGGAGAAGCCATTGTGGAGACAGACAATACAACAGCAGCGATGCACACCTTGGCCACATACCTCTGGAGGAAGTGACCAGGTCAACTGACACCTGATCATGCCGTACTCTAGAGAGACTCCTCAGACTGTCCCTCCCTTGGGGGGTGGAGGGGAGGACATTTACTGAGAGGAACAAAAACAAACATAAACAAGGTCCATGGCAGCTGGGGGCAGGTTGAGCCGTATGCGTTCCTGGCAGCCGTGGCTCGACCTTGGCCGGGCAAGCCCAGACCTGCCTCTCAATGCTGGGTGGGAGAAGCACCAAGCCGCTTGCAGGACTTGGCCTGACTCAATGAGAAAAGAAAATAACACTCTGGGCAAACAAGAGCATAGTAAGCTCTTTCCACCTCACTCCCTTTTTATTGATTCCTTTATTTATTTATTTCTCAACACTCATCGGATTCCAGCTGAACAGCTTGGCTACTGCCCCCTTTGCTTTTTACTACAGAGGATACTTTCTTTTTCTCTTATTCTACTCTTACTCACTCCTTTCCAGACTTTAATTTGATTTCTTTATTTCTTTGTTTTTCACAGTGGAGATGAGGCTTTGAAACGTTGCTGTTTTACATATCTTAGGGGCTCCACTCAATAGGTGAGCTGCCGTGGCGACAAAAGCCATAAAAGCCCCCCAGGCCTGGTCGAAGCGTAGGACCCCCTCACTGCTTGGCTCAGCCAGAGCTTTCTCTCAGCACCCCTCCACAACTCTGTCCCTCCATTCATTGGTGTTGCCTCTCACCCCCAGCAAAGAGCATGGCGGTTTGCATCGGGTGCATCCACTAAATGATTTGATCGGAGGAGACGTGGGATGGAGTGAAACAGAGACCTCCCTGGTCATTTCCCACACCACATTACAGCCCCCAGTGTGAATGTCTGGGTCTCCCCCATCTGTCTCTCACTTTCTACCTCTCCGTTTTCCTCTCTCTCCGTTCTCCTCTCTCTGTCTAGGGGTGAAGATAGATGTAATTTCTTACCGAAATGACATCAAAGGGCTCCTTTAGGCTACCCGCGCACGTTCATTCTCTCGCAAAATATTTCTAGTCTCCAAACAGTTGTGAATAGAAAGAGACATCTGTTCCACAAAACACCACAAAGTGTAATGACATTTTGGTGATTGTCATTAGGCCAGAATTTATGCATCCACTACTGTCCTTGCGTGTTTCAGTGTCGGCCATTAATCTCTGCTGTGGCAAAATGTCAATATTCTTGTTGAACCACATCCCTTTTTTGAGCATAGGCCATACCACCCGTTTTGAAGTCCATTCGCGCATTTTTCATGCCTCTGACATGTGGTAGCCTAATGATAAATCATGGTGTAATAGCTTACAGTTTTCTTGACATTTTGTTTTAATTATTGTGATAGGGTCATGTATTTTTGCCAGGACGCAGTACTGGACTGTACCGCCTTACTTTCACCCCCTGTCTTCCTCGCCATCTCTCTCTCATCGCTCTCTCTCTCTCCTCATCTCTGCTATTACTCATTTGCAGTGTGGGGTGTTATTGGGACTAGGTTGATTTGTGTGTGACGATGGGAATGCTTTATTACCTTACCGGCCAGAGCTTGTCAGGATTTCACATTCTTTTTTGTGCAGAATTATAGGATGTGTGTGTACTGTTCAAAACAGGTCAGAGGATACAAAATGAAGCATAACATAGGCCCTACGCTTACTTTTAACTGCTGGCTTTAAGGTCATTAGTCAGTTGACAAACGGTGGTTGGCTTGATGTGTCAGCTGTGTAAAGGAGTTGATCAAACATTCAAACGGTGTGTGTTTGC
>NW_026279504.1:0-3729 GCF_023373465.1 Oncorhynchus keta
TCTCTCTCTCTGGCTAACTAACCTTCATATTGTTCATTCCATCCCCATTTCAGGAACAACCGCTTTGGGAAAATGGCAGAGTTTTTACATGTTAAACATTCAAGTTGCCGCTTAATATTTTGTCATGCAGAGTAAGTTGTTCTGTTTTGTTTGCTGGACTCCTGAATCATTTTGATGAAGTATGAAGTCATTAGCTTTCATGACGTCTCCTGGATGTTTTTCTGAAGGCGTCTTCCTGTCCTGGGGCCTGAGTCCCCCAAAAAAAAAACATATTTAGTACTAAATTCACGTTTAAAACATTCGTAGGAGCGTCATTAAATCTCGTTAAATCTCAGAACTGTTTCCTAAAAAAACATCGTTACGTAAAATTGTACCTGAAAACACTTTTGTCTTTTCCCGACTGTCTCAAGACCGTTTAACGGGGAAGTGTGTCGTTTGTTTTGGTTGGTTGTTGTTGTTGTTGTTGTTTACCCTCCCGCATAACTTTATACACAGAAGATCTCCGCTTAACGAGAATCAACATGTTTATCTGTCTCTCTCTCTATGGCCGCTGATAACATAGAATCAACATGTTTATCTGTCTCTCTCTCTATGGCCACTGATAACAGAGAATCAACATGTTTATCTGTCTCTCTCTATGGCTGCTGATAACATAGAATCAACATGTTTATCTGTCTCTCTCTCTGATGGCTGCTGATGATAACATAGAATCAACATGTTTATCTGTCTCTCTCTCTCTATGGCTGCTGATAACAGAGAATCAACATGTTTATCTGTCTCTCTATGGCCGCTGATAACAGAGAATCAACATGTTTATCTGTCTCTCTCTCTATGGCCGCTGATAACAGAGAATCAACATGTTTATCTGTCTCTCTCTCTATGGCCGCTGATAACATAGAATCAACATGTTTATCTGTCTCTCTCTCTATGTCTAACATAGAATCAACATGTTTATCTGTCTCTCTCGCTGATAACATAGAATCAACATGTTTATCTGTCTCTCTCTATGGCCGCTGATAACATAGAATCAACATGTTTATCTGTCTCTCTCTATGGCCGCTGATAACATAGAATCAACATGTTTATCTGTCTCTCTCTATGGCCGCTGATAACATAGAATCAACATGTTTATCTGTCTCTCTCTCTATGGCCGCTGATAACATAGAATCAACATGTTTATCTGTCTCTCTCTCTCTGTGGCCGCTGATAACATAGAATCAACATGTTTATCTGTCTCTCTCTCTATGGCCGCTGATAACATAGAATCAACATGTTTATCTGTCTCTCTCTCTATGGCCGCTGATAACATAGAATCAACATGTTTATCTGTCTCTCTCTATGGCCGCTGATAACATAGAATCAACATGTTTATCTGTCTCTCTCTCTATGGCCGCTGATAACATAGAATCAACATGTTTATCTGTCTCTCTCTCTATGGCCGCTGATAACATAGAATCAACATGTTTATCTGTCTCTCTCTATGGCCGCTGATAACATAGAATCAACATGTTTATCTGTCTCTCTTCTATGGCCGCTGATAACATAGAATCAACATGTTTATCTGTCTCTCTCTATGGCCGCTGATAACATAGAATCAACATGTTTATCTGTCAACTCTCTCTCTATGGCCGCTGATAACATAGAATCAACATGTTTATCTGTCTCTCTGGCCTCTGATGGAATCAACATGTTTATCTGATACCGCTGATAACATAGATCAACATGTTTATATAGAATCAACATGTTTATCTGTCTCTCTCTCTATGGCCGCTGATAACATAGAATCAACATGTTTATCTGTCTCTCTCTCTATGGCCGCTGATAACATAGAATCAACATGTTTATCTGTCTCTCTCTATGGCCGCTGATAATATAGAATCAACATGTTTATCTGTCTCTCTCTATGGCCGCTGATAACATAGAATCAACATGTTTATCTGTCTCTCTCTATGGCCGCTGATAACATAGAATCAACATGTTTATCTCTCTCTCTATGGCTGCTGATAACATAGAATCAACATGTTTATCTGTCTCTCTCTCTATGGCCGCTGATAATATAGAATCAACATGTTTATCTGTCTCTCTCTATGGCCGCTGATAATATAGAATCAACATGTTTATCTGTCTCTCTCTCTATGGCCGCTGATAACATAGAATCAACATGTTTATCTGTCTCTCTCTCTATGACCGCTGATAACATAGAATCAACATGTTTATCTGTCTCTCTCTCTATGGCCGCTGATAATATAGAATCAACATGTTTATCTGTCTCTCTCTCTATGGCCGCTGATAATATAGAATCAACATGTTTATCTGTCTCTCTCTATGGCCGCTGATAACATAGAATCAACATGTTTATCTGTCTCTCTCTCTATGGCCGCTGATAATATAGAATCAACATGTTTATCTGTCTCTCTCTCTATGGCCGCTGGTATCAACATGTTTATCTGATAACATAGAATCAACATGTTTATCTGTCTCTCTCTCTATGGTCGCTGATAACATAGAATCAACATGTTTATCTGTCTCTCTCTCTATGGCCGCTGATAACATAGAATCAACATGTTTATCTGTCTCTCTCTCTCTCTATGGCTGCTGATAACATAGAATCAACATGTTTATCTGTCTCTCTATGGCTGATAACATAGAATCAACATGTTTATCTGTCTCTCTCTCTATGGCTCGCTGATAACATAGAATCAACATGTTTATCTGTCTCTCTCTATGGTCCGCTGATAACATAGAATCAACATGTTTATCTGTCTCTCTCTCTATGGCCGCTGATAACATAGAATCAACATGTTTATCTGTCTCTCTCTCTGTGGCCGCTGATAACATAGAATCAACATGTTTATCTGTCTGGCCGCTGATAACATAGAATCAACATGTTTTATGGCCGCTGATAACATAGAATCAACATGTTTATCTGTCTCTCTCTCTCTGATAACATAGAATCATGTTTATCTGTCTCTCTCTATGGCCGCTGATAACATAGAATCAACATGTTTATCTGTCTCTCTAGAATCAACATGTTTATCTGGCCGCTGATAACATAGAATCAACATGTTTATCTGTCTCTCTCTATGGCCGCTGATAACATAGAATCAACATGTTTATCTGTCTCTCTCTATGGCTGCTGATAACATAGAATCAACATGTTTATCTGTCTCTCTCTCTCTATGTTTATCTGTCTCTCTCTATGGCTGCTGATAACATAGAATCAACATGTTTATCTGTCTCTCTCTGGCTCTGATAACATATAGAATCAACATGTTTATGGCCGCTGATAACATAGAATCAACATGTTTATCTGTCATCCTCAGCATTATAACTGTGATCTAGTTTATTATTCTAGGGCTCTATCCTTTGCTTATAATCATTATTCTAGGGTAGGGCCTCATCCTCAGCATTATAATCTGTGATTTAGTTTATTATTACTAGGTAGGGCCTCATCCTCAGCATTATAATCTGTGATCTAGTGTATTATTCTAGGTAGGGCCTCATCCTCAGCATTATAATATGTGATCTAGTAGGGTAGGGCCTCATCTTATTTCTTTATATAGGATCTAGTTTATTATTCTAGGGTAGGGCCTCATCCTCAGCATTATAATCTGTGATCTAGATCTAGCGTAGGCCTCATCCTCAGCATTATAATCTGTGATTTAGTTTATTATTACAGGGGCCTCATCCTCAGCATTATAATCTGTGATTTAGTGTATTATTATAGGG
>NW_026279505.1:0-17500 GCF_023373465.1 Oncorhynchus keta
TCGGCATGTTTAGTTTGTAAGGTTTTAAGTTCAGTGTTCCACTAGGTGTCTGACTAGGTGTCTAACACCTGTGGTGAATGTTGTTACTCCACTAGGTGTCTGACCACTGTGGTGAATGTTGTTACTCTACTAGGTGTCTGACACCTGTGGTGAATGGTGTTGCCGTTGATTTACTGGAATGGCAACTTTGTAGCGAAGCTTTAACCGACAAACCAACGTTTGTATCGGAACGACAAGTGCAGCTGCAAGCCGGAAGGTCACAACTAAGACCATAGCTCGCTCCAGTGTGGTCGGGAACTGTAAAGGCACTGGTGTGGACATTTGTGTTTAAAGGGAGTATATTGCTTATAATTGTTTTGTCTATTTATGAAACGGTATGGGATTGATTATTTGTGCATTGGCCTTAGAGACTTTGGAGACATTTTAAAATGGCTTTTTTTGTTTTGAACCGCACACACACACTCATTATCGGCAGACTCAACAGCCTGGGCTTCTCAAATGATTGCCTCGCCTGGTTCACCGACAACTACTTTGCAGACAGAGTTCAGTGTGAAATCTGTTGTCCGGACCTCTGGCAGTCTCTGGGGGTGCCACAGGGTTCAATTCTCGAGCCGACTCTTTTCTCTGTGTACATCAATGATGTAAAACCATGCTGCTGGTGAGTCCCTGATCCACCTCGCGGGCCGACACCATTCTGTATACTTCTGGCCCTTCTTTGGACACTGTGCTAACAACCCTCCAAACAGAAGCTTCAATGCCATACAACTCTCCTTCCGTGGCCTCCAACTGCTTTTAAATGCTAAGTAAAACTAGCATGCTCTTTAACCGATCTCTGCCCGCCCGTCCAGCATCACTACTCTGCAGATGGTTCTGACTTCAGAATACGTGGACAACTATAAATACCTAGGTGTCTGGTTAGACTGTAAACTCTCCTTCTAGACCCACATTAAGCATCTCAATCCAAAATTAAATCTAGAATCGACTTCTATTTCATAACAAAGCCTCCTTCACTCGTTGCCAAACACACCCTTATAAACAAGCCTTCCTACAGATCTTTGACTTCGGGAGCGATGTCATTTACAAAATAGCCTCAATACTCTACTCAGCAAATTGGATGCAGTTTATCACAGCGCCATCCGTTTGGTCACTAAAGCACCTTATACTACCCACCACTGCAACCTGTATGCTCTAGTCGGCTGACCCTCGCTACATATCCGTCGCCAGACCCACTGGCTACAGGTCATCACAAGTCTTTTGCTAGGTAAAGCCCCGCCTTATCTCAGCTCAGTGGTCACCATAGCAACACCCACCCGTAGCACACGCTTCAGCAGGTATATTTCACTGGTCACCCCCAAAGCCAACAATTCTTCCTTTTGCCGCCTTTCCTTCCAGTTCTCTGCTGCCAGCGAATGGAGCAGTTACCCAAAAATCAAATCAATTAGATCTCCCTCTCTAACTTTAAGCATCAGCTGTCAGGCAACTTACGATCACTGTACCTGTACATAGCCCATCTGTAAATAGCCCAGCCAACTACCTCATCCCCGTATTATTAATTACCCTCTTGCTCTTTTGCCCCAGTATTTTCTACTTGCACATCATCATCTGCACATCTATCACTCCAGTGTTAACGCTAAATTGTAATTATTTTTGCCTCTAGGGCCTATTTGTTACTTATACCTCCCTACTCTTCTACATTTGTACACACTGTACATAGACTTTTCTATTTTCTTTTCTAGTGTGTTATTTGATTGAATACATTTGTCTTTTGGAACTTGTGTTGTTGTTTGTGTCTCACTGCTTTGTTTTATCTTGACCAATTCGCAGTTGTAAATGAAGGTGAAATAAATTCAAATTAAAATGTACCCAACTTCTTTTCACTTTGCAATCATCTGATGATCACTGGGTTTTATTATTGCCTCTGAAGTTGTTCTGGTCATTATTATAGAAGGCGTTATTGGTGGGATGACCGGTGTTTATATGAGATAGCCACTGGCTACCTGTTACTCTGGCCACTGGCTACCTGGCCAGACTACCCCTCTCTACTGGCTACCTGGCCAACAGATCACCCTCTCTACTGGCTACCTGGCCACTGGCTACCCCTCTCTACTGGCTATCTGGCCAACAGGCTACCCTCTCTACTGGCTACCTGGCCACTGGCTGCCTGGCCAACAGGCTACCCTCTCTACTGGCTACCTGGACAACAGGCTACCCACAGCAGGCGCCTGGCCAACAGGCTACCCTCTCTACTGGCTACCTGCCCGGCGAGCTACCCTGGCCAACAGGCTACCCCTCTCTACTGGCTACCTGGCCACTGGCTATCTGGCAAACAGGCTACCCTCTCTACTGGCTACCTGGACAACAGGCTACCTGGCCAACAGGCTACCTGGCCAACAGGCTACCCTCTCTACTGGCTACCTGGCCAAACAGGCAACCCTCTCTACTGGCTACCTGGCCAACAGGCTACCTGGCCAGCAGGCTACCCTCTCTACTGGCTACCTGGCCAACAGGCTACCCTCTCTACTGGCTACCTGGCCAACAGGCTACCTGGCCAACAGGCTACCTCTCTACTGGCTACCTGGCCAACAGGCTACCTGGCCAACAGGCTACCTGGCCAACAGGCTACCCTCTCTACTGGCTACCTGGCCAACAGGCAACCCTCTCTACTGGCTACCTGGCCAACAGGCTACCTGGCCAACAGGCTACCTCTCTACTGGCTACCTGGCCAACAGGCAACCCTCTCTACTGGCTACCTGGCCAACAGGCTACCTGGCCAACAGGCTACCCTCTACTGGCTACCTGGCCAACAGGCTACCTGGCCAACAGGCTACCTCTCTACTGGCTACCTGGCCAACAGGCTACCCTCTCTACTGGCTACCTGGCCAACAGGCTACCCTCTCTACTGGCTACCTGGCCAACAGGCTACCCTCTCTACTGGCTACCTGGCCACTGGCTACCTGGCCAACAGGCTACCCTCTCTACTGGCTACCTGGCCAACAGGCTACCTGGCCAACAGGCTACCCTCTCTACTGGCTACTGGCCAGCAGGCAACCCTCTCTACTGGCTACCTGGCCAACAGGCTACCTGGCCAACAGGCTACCCTCTCTACTGGCTACCTGGCCAACAGGCTACCTGGCCAACAGGCTACCTGGCCAACAGGCTACCTCTCTACTGGCTACTGGCCCAGGCTACCCTCTACTGGCTACCTGGCCAACAGGCTACCCTCTACTGGCTACCTGGCCAACAGGCTACCCTCTCTACTGGCTACCTGGCCAATAGGCTACTCCTACTGGCTACCCTGGCCAACAGGCTACCCTGGCCAACAGGCAACCCTCTCTACTAGCTACCTGGCCAACAGGCTACCTGGCCAACAGGCTACCCTCTCTACTGGCTACCTGGCCAACAGGCTACCCTCTAGTCTACTAGTTTGAGCATATACAATAGAAACTATCCAATAGAAACTATCCAATAGAAACTATCCAATAGAAACTTTGCAAACTGGGAAAAACAGTGAAGAAAAACCAATGAATCTGCACACCAGTAGGTAGATGGTAACAAACATTCACTGTTGTTTTAGCAGCGATTATAACCATGAGCAGACTTGTTTTTATGTTTATATAGTTGATTTTACAATGAACGGACGCTGTGATCAAATGGATCATGTTGAGCTGCATTCCTGTGTGGTACTGTGATACATCTGGTGATACGGGCTCAGCTGGTTTCTGTTATTATCTGCTAGCTGCAGAACGGACCTTTGGTAGGTCTGTTGTATGAGTGCTTGTGTTTTGTGGTTTATTCTCCCAGTGGGGACCAGATGTCCCATGAGGTTTTCAACTGTTCCATATCTTTTGCATTTGTTTATAATTGCCCTGACAGTGTATAGTCGGGTATAGATAGATAGTGACACAGATACATCTGGTGATACGGGCTCAGCTGGTTTCTGTTATTATCTGCTAGCTGCAGAACGGACCTTTGGTAGGTCTGTTGTATGAGTGCTTGTGTTTTGTGGTTTATTCTCCCAGTGGGGACCAGATGTCCCATGAGGTTTTCAACTGTTCCATATCTTTTGCATTTGTTCATAATTGCCCTGACAGTGTATAGTCGGGTATAGATAGATAGTGACACAGTGCTCAGTGGTATAGTCAATCGTTTGTGGATGTTCTTGAAGCCATTAACCAGATTGATGAAGGTCTACGACCATCTGTCTCTTTTTCAACAACCGGTTCTTTTGTTTTCTTCGTGGTGTTGGATCACAGCGGGATGTTGCATGTGTGTTACCTCATTTTGATACCCTAGTGAAACAGGAAGTGATGTAATGGCTCAACATAGTTCCTTAGATAAACTTAAATAATGGAATTTAATTTGTGATTTATTTTTTTGGTAGATGTTAATTACAATAATCTTTAAAGGTGCCATTAAGTGTGAAACCTTGATTTTGGAGGACATTGATTTTTAATTAAATCAATCAATTATTTTGTTGGGTTCCATTGAAACATTAATAAAGTACAGTATTTTGAGTTTCTCTCTATAATTGTATTGTTTATATTTGTTTAATCATTATTTTGCATCCACTGTGTTCCAGTCTGTGATAGCAAAACAGTCCTGTAGTTTAGCATCTGCTTCATCTGACCACTTTCCTATTGATCGAGTCACTGGTACTTCCTGCTTTAGTTTTTGCTTGTAAGCAGGAATCAGGAGGATGGAATTGTGGACAGATTTGCCAAATGGAGCGGGGGGAGAACTTTGCATGCGTCTCTGTGTCTGGACGAAAGATGGTCCATAGTTGTTTTCCCCTCTGGTTGCACATTTAACATGCTGATAGATATTTGGTGAGACAGATTTCAGTTTCCCTGCATTAGGGGAACGGTTTAGGGTTAGGGTTAAGGATAGGTTAAGGGTCAGGGTTAGGGGGAACGGTTTAGGGTTAGGGTTAAGGATAGGTTAAGGGTCAGGGTTGGGGAACAGTTTAGGGGTTAGGGGATATGTCTAGGAGTAAAGGTTAAGGGTTAGGGTTAAGGATAGGTTAAGGGTTAGGGTTTGGGGATATGTCTAGGAGTTAAAGGATTGGGTTAAGGGTCAGGGTTAGGGGATAGGTTAGGGTTGGGGTTTGGGGATATGTCTAGGGTTAAGGATAGGTTAAGGGTTAGGGGATATGTCTAGGGTTAAGGTTAGGTTAAGGGTTAGGGGATATGTCTAGGGTTAAGGATAGGTTAAGGGTTTGGGGATATGTCTAGGGTTAAGGATAGGTTAAGGGTTAGGGGATATGTCTAGGGTTAAGGATAGGTTAAGGGTTTGGGGATATGTCTAGGGTTAAGGATAGGTTAAGGGTTAGGGGATATGTCTAGGGTTAAGGTTAGGTTAAGGGTTAGGGGGATATGTCTAGGGTTAAGGTTAGGTTAAGGGTTTGGGGATATGTCTAGGTTAGGTTAGGTTAAGGGTTTGGGGATATGTCTAGGGTTAAGGATAAGTTAAGGGTTAGGGTTTGGGGATATGTCTAGGGTTAAGGTTAAGGGTCAGGGTTAGGGGATAGGTTAAGGGTCAGGGTTTGGGGATATGTCTAGGGTTAAGGTTAGGTTAAGGGTCAGGGTTAGGGGATAGGTTAAGGGTCAGGGTTTGGGGATAAGTTAAGGGTTAGGGTTAGGGGATATGTCTAGGGTTAAGGTTAGGTTAAGGGTCAGGGTTTGGGGATAGGTTAAGGGTTAGGGTTAGGGGATATGTCTAGGGTTAGGGTTGGGGGATATGTTTAGGTTTAAGGTTAGGTTTAGAGTTATGGTTAGGGGATAGGTTAAGGGTTAGGGTTCGTGGATAGATTTAGGGTTAAGGTCAGGTTAAGGATTAGGAGATTGGATTTTGAATGGAATCAATTGTTTGGTCCCCACAAGGATAGTAAAACATGTGTGTGTGTGTGTGTTTGTACTCACAGCCACCATAGATTACGGAGATCACTGAACACACCGAGTTTGAGTGATGAAATGGAGTTGACACTAAGAAACCTGAGAAAGAGAGAGAGAGAGAGAGAGAGAGAGAAAGAGGAAGACATCTATAAATGAGCATTATTCCTTCTACACAACAGATTTTTTTAACTAGGCAAGTTAGTTTAGAACAAATTCTTATTTTCAATGACAGCCGAGGAACAGTGGGTTAACTGCCTGTTCAGGGGCAGAACGACAGATTTGTACATTTGTCAACTCGGGATATGAACTTGCAACCTTTCGGTTACTAGCCCAACGCTCTAACCACTAGGCTACCCTGCCGCCCCAGGGTGGGAGAACATGAGAACATCATCCTCCCTTCTCCATCCCACCCTCCCTCATTCCTTCCTCCTTCCTCCCTCAACAAATAGTGACAGCTATGCCATATAGATTGCAAAATAGTTTAGGTAGAGATTTTCGATGTACCGACTCCATGGCACATGGTTTGTGAATACAGAAAACATCGCCGGAATCAGAAGAGTTTTTCCATTTTAAATTGTTATACAAACATTCATTCAACCAATAGAATTAATATATATCTACAGTACCAGTCAAAGGTTTGGACACACCTACTCATTCAACCAATAGAATTCATATATATCTACAGTATCAGTCAAAGGTTTTTAATTTAAAAAAAAAACTATTTTCTACATTGTAAAAAAATAATAGTGAAGACATCAACATGATCTCTCTGTACTTTGCTCCGTTCATCTTTCCTCAATCCTGACTAGTCTCCTAGTCTCTGCTGCTGACTAACATCCCCACAGCAGTGCTGCCACCACCATGCTTCACCGTAGGATGGTGCCAGGTTTCCTCCAGACATTCAGTTTGACATTCAGGCCAAAGAGTCAATCTTGGTTTCCAGATAATCTTGTTTCTCTGAGAGTCTTCCTTTTCGGCAAACTCAAAGCGGGCTGTCGTGCCTTTTACTGAGGAGTGGCTTCAGTCTGGCCACTCTACCACAAAGGCCTGATTGGTGGAGTGCTGCAGAGATGGTTGTCCTTCTGGAAGGTTCTCCCATCTCCACAGAGGAACTCTAGAACTCTGTCAGAGTGGCAATCAGGTTCTGGTCACCTCCCTGACCAAGGACCTTCTCCCAATTGCTCAGTTTGACCAGGGCGCCAGCTCAGGAAGAGTCTTGGTGGTTCTGAACTTCTTTAATTTAAGAATGATGGAGGCCACTGTGTTCAATGCTGCAGAAATGTTTTGGTCCCCAGATCTGTTCGACACAATCCTGTCTTGGGGGTCTACTGGACAGTTCCTTCGACCTCATGGCTTGGTTTTGCTCTGACATGCACTGTTAACAGTGGACCTTATATAGACAGTTGTGTGCCTTTCCAAATCACGTCCAATCAATTGAATTTACCACAGGTGGACTCCAATCAAGTTGTAGAAACATCTCAAGGATGATCAATGGAAACAGGATGCACCTGAGCTCAATTTAGAGTCTCATACCAAATGGCTGAATAGTTATGTAAATTAAATCAAACCTTATGTGTCACATACACATGGGTGGCAGATGTTAATGCGAGTGTAGCGAAATGCTTATTAGCTTCTAGTCCGACAATGCAGTAATAACCAATGAGTAATCTAACCTAACAATTCCAAAAATACTACCTTATACACACAAGTGTAAAGGGATAAAGAATATGTACATAAAGATATATGAATGAGTGATGGTACAGAACGGCATAGGCAAGATGCAGTAGATGGTATAGAGTACAGTATATACATATGAGATGAGTAATGTAGGGTATGTAAACATTATATACAGTGCCTTGCGAAAGTATTCGGCCCCCTTGAACTTTGCGACCTTTTGCCACATTTCAGGCTTCAAACATAAAGATATAAAACTGTATTTTTTTGTGAAGAATCAACAACAAGTGGGACACAATCATGAAGTGGAACGACATTTATTGGATATTTCAAACTTTTTTAACAAATCAAAAACTGAAAAATTGGGCGTGCAAAATTATTCAGCCCCTTTACTTTCAGTGCAGCAAACTCTCCAGAAGTTCAGTGAGGATCTCTGAATGATCCAATGTTGACCTAAATGACTAATGATGATAAATACAATCCACCTGTGTGTAATCAAGTCTCCGTATAAATGCACCTGCACTGTGATAGTCTCAGAGGTCCGTTAAAAGCGCAGAGAGCATCATGAAGAACAAGGAACACACCAGGCAGGTTCGAGATACTGTTGTGAAGAAGTGTAAAGCCGGATTTGGATACAAAAAGATTTCTCAAGCTTTAAACATCCCAAGGAGCACTGTGCAAGCGATAATATTGAAATGGATGGAGTATCAGACCACTGCAAATCTACCAAGACCTTGCCGTCCCTCTAAACTTTCAGCTCATACAAGGAGAAGACTGATCAGAGATGCAGCCAAGAGGCCCATGATCACTCTGAATGAACTTCAGAGATCTACAGCTGAGGTGGGAGACTCTGTCCATAAGACAACAATCAGTCGTATATTGCACAAATCTGGCCTTTATGGAAGAGTGGCAAGAAGAAAGGCATTTCTTAAAGATATCCATAAAAAGTGTTGTTTAAAGTTTGCCACAAGCCACCTGGGAGACACACCAAACATGTGGAAGAAGGTGCTCTGGTCAGATGAAACCAAAAGTGAACTTTTTGGCAACAATGCAAAATGTTATGTTTGGTGTAAAAGCAACACAGTTCATCACCCTGAACACACCATCCCCACTGTCAAAAATGGTGGTGGCAGCATCATGGTTTGGGCCTGCTTTTCTTCAGCAGGGACAGGGAAGATGGCTAAAATTGATGGGAAGATGGATGGAGCCAAATACAGGACCATTCTGGAAGAAAACCTGATGGAGTCTGCAAAAGACCTGAGACTGGGACGGAGATTTGTCTTCCAACAAGACAATGATCCAAAACATAAAGCAAAATCTACAATGGAATGGTTCAAAAATAAACATATCCAGGTGTTAGAATGGCCAAGTCAAAGTTCAGACCTGAATCCAATCGAGAATCTGTGGAAAGAACTGAAAACTGATGTTCACAAATGCTCTCCATCCAACCTCAGAGCTCGAGCTGTTTTGCAAGGAGGTATGGGAAAAAATGTCGGTCTCTCGATGTGCAAAACTGATAGAGACATACCCCAAGCGACTTACAGCTGTAATCACAGCAAAAGGTGGCGCTACAAAGTATTAACTTAAGGGGGCTGAATAATTTTGCACGCCCAATTTATCAGTTTTTGATTTGTTAAAAAAGATTGAAATATCCAATAAATGTCGTTCCACTTCATGATTGTGTCCCACTTGTTGTTGATTCTTCACAAAAAAATACAGTTTTATATCTTTATGTTTGAAGCCTGAAATGTGGCAAAAGGTTGCAAAGTTCAAGGGGGCCGAATACTTTTGCAAGGTACTGTAAAGTGGCTTTGTTTAAAGTGACTAGTGATACATTTATTACATCCATTTTTCCATTATTATAGTGGCTGGAGTTGAGTCAGTGTGTTGGCAGCAGCCACTCAATGTTAGTGGTGGCTGTTTAACAGTCTGATGGCCTTGAGATAGAAGCTGTTTTTCAGTCTCTCGGTCCCAGCTTTGATGCACCTGTACTGAACTCGCCTTCTGGATGATAGCGGGGTGAACAGGCAGTGGCTCAGGTGGTTGTTGTCCTTGATGATCTTTATGGCCTTCCTGTGACATCGGGTGGTGTAGAGTGTCCTGGAGGGCAGCTAGTTTGCCCCCGGTGATGCGTTGTGCAGACCTCACTACCCTCTGGAGAGCCTTACGGTTGAGGCGGAGCAGTTGCCGTACCAGGCGGTGATACAGCCCGACAGGATGCTCTCGATTGTGCATCTGTAAAAGTTTGTGAGTGCTTTAGGTGACAAGCCAAATTTCTTCAGCCTCCTGAGGTTGAAGAGGCGCTGCTGCGCCTTCTTCACCAAGCTGTCTGTGTGGGTGGACCAATTCAGTTTGTCTGTGACGTCTACGCCAAACTTTCTACCTTCTCCACTACCACTATTATATTCTGTGTCTGTTGTCATTCAGCAGAACTCCATTGAACAAGGGAATCGGGTGACTTTTGAGTCACATCCCCAGACTGTATTTACAGTCTGTATGTTAAAGCTGACGACAGTCTAGTTTAAGCCTTTATGGAGAGAGGGTATTACTGTGTGTCCGAGCTGGTACATGCTTTATGGAGAGAGGGTATTACTGTGTGTCTGAGCTGGTACATGCTTTATGGCTATAAGAGGAAAAAAACGAGACGGTTGTTATTTAGTGGGATATTTAACCGTCTCTTGTAGTTCATCTGGTACTTTACTTTTATGTCCCAATGACGAGGCAGGCAGGCAGGCAGGCAGGGGGGCAGGCAGGGAGGCAGGCAGGGAGGCAGGCAGGGAGGCAGGCAGGCACGCAGACAGACAGACAGACAGTCAGACAGACAGACAGACAGACAGACAGACAGACAGACAGACAGGCAGACAGGCAGACAGGCAGACAGGCAGGCAGACAGGCAGACAGGCAGACAGACAGGCAGACAGGCAGGCAGGCAGTTCTATCTCACACAAGGAGAGCGTACCAGCCCATCAACAAAAAAGAGCCTGATAAATCAACCCAAAATGGAGTCTCTCTCTTTATATGGTTGGTTGGGGACAGATCTAGGCTGTAGTCCCTCCTTGGTTGGGGACGAGATCTAGGCTGTAGGCCCTCCTTGGTTGGGGACAGATCTAGGCTGTAGTCCCTCCTTGGTTGGGGACAGATCTAAGCTGTAGGCCCTCCTTGATTTGGGGGCAGATCTAGGCTGTAGGCCCTCCTTGGTTGGACAGATATAGGCTCTAGTCCCTCCTTGGTTGGGGCAGATCGAGGCTGTAGGCCCTCCTTGGCTGGACAGATCTAGGCTGTAGGCCCTCCTTGTTTGGGGACAGATCTAGGCTGTAGGCTCTCCTTGTTTGGGGACAGATCTAGGCTGTAGGCCCTCCTTGGTTAGGGACAGAATTAAGCTGTAGGCCCTCCTTGGTTGGGGGCAGATCTAGGCTGTAGGCCTCCTTGGTTGGGGGCAGATCTAGGCTGTAGTCCCTCCTTGGATGGGGGCAGATCTAGGCTGTAGGCCCTCCTTGGTTGGGGGCAGATCTAGGCTGTAGGCCTCCTTGGTTGGAGACAGGTCTAGACTGTAGGCCCTCTTTGTTTGGGGACAGATCTAGGCTGTAGGATCTCCTTGTTTGGGGACAGATCTAGGCTGTAGGCTCTCCTTGTTTGAGGGACAGGTCTAGGCTGTAGGCTCTCCTTGGTTGGGGACAGATCTAGGCTGTAGGCCCTCATTGGTTGGACAGATCTAGGCTGTAGGCCCTCCTTGGTTGGGGGACAGATCTAGGCTGTAGGCCCTCCTTGTTTGGGGACAGATCTAGGCTGTAGGCTCTCCTTGTTTGGGGACAGATCTAGGCTGTAGGCTCTCCTTGTTTGGGGACAGGTCTAGGCTGTAGGCTCTCCTTGGTTGGGGACAGATCTAGGCTGTAGGCCCTCATTGGTTGGACAGATCTGGGCTGTAGGCCCTCCTTGGTTGGGGACAGATCTAGGCTGTAGGCCCTCCTTGGTTGGGGACAGATCTCTAGCCCCTCCTTGTTTGGGGACAGATCTAGGCTGTAGGCCCTCCTTGTTTGGGGACAGATCTAGGCTGTAGGCTCTTCTTGTTTGGGGACAGGTCTAGGCTGTAGGCACTCCTTGGTTGGGGACAGATCTAGGCTGTAGGCCCTCCTTGGTTGGAGACAGGTCTAGGCTGTAGGCCCTCTTTGTTTTGGGGACAGATCTAAGCTGTAGGCCCTCCTTGGTTGGACAGATCTAGGCTGTAGGCCCTCCTTGGTTGGGGCAGATCTAGGCTGTAGGCCCTCCTTGGTTGGAGACAGGTCTAGGCTGTAGGCCCTCTTTGTTTGGGGACAGATCTAGGCTGTAGGCCCTCCTTGTTTGGGGACAGATCTAGGCTGTAGGCCCTCCTTGTTTGGGGACAGATCTAGGCTGTAGGCTCTCCTTGTTTGGGGACAGGTCTAGGCTGTAGGCACTCCTTGGTTGGGGACAGATCTAGGCTGTAGGCCCTCCTTGGTTGGACAGATCTAGGCTGTAGGCCCTCCTTGGTTGGGGACATATCTAGGCTGTCGGCCCTCCCCTTGGTTGGGGACAGATCTAGGCTGTAGGACCTCCTTGGTTGGGGACAGATCTAGGCTGTAGGCCCTCCTTGTTTGGGGACAGAGGCTGTAGGCCCTCCTTAGTTGGACAGCTGTAGGCCCTCCTTGGTTGGACAGACAGATCTAGGATCTGGGCTGTAGGCCCTCCTTGTTTAGGGGACAGATCTAGGCTGTAGGCCCTCCTTGTTTGGGGACAGATCTAGGCTGTAGGCTCTCCTTGTTTGGGGACAGATCCTAGGCTGTAGGCTCTCCTTGTTTGGGGACAGGTCTAGGCTGTCTAGGCTCTCCTTGGTTGGGGACAGATCTGGGGACAGATCTGCTGTAGGCCCTCCTTGGTTGGGGACAGATCTAGGCTGTAGGCCCTCCTTGTTTGGGGACAGATCTAGGCTGTTGGCCCTCCTTGTTTGGGGACAGATCTAGGCTGCAGGCCCTCCTTGGTTGGGGACAGATCTAAGCTGTAGGCCCTCCTTGGTTGGGGACAGATCTAAGCTGTAGGCCCTCCTTGGTTGGGGACAGGTCTAGGCTATAGGCCCTCCTTGGTTGGGGACAGATCTAGGCTTGGTTGGGGACAGAGGCCCTCCTTGGTTGGGACAGATCTAAGCTGTAGGCCCTCCTTGGTTGGGGACAGATCTAGGCTGTAGGCCCTCCTTGGTTGGAGACAGATCTAGCTGTAGGCCCTCCCTTGTTTGGGGACAGATCTAGGCTGTTGGCCCTCCTTGTTTGGGGACAGATCTAGGCTGTAGGATCTCCTTGTTTGGGGACATATCTAGGCTGTAGGTCCTCCTTGTTTGGGGACAGATCTAAGCTGTAGGCCCTCCCTCCTTGGTTGGTGACAGATCTAGGCTGTAGGATGCCCTCCTTCGTTGGGGACAGAATTAGGCTGTAGGCCCTCCTTGGTTGGGGACAGATCTAAGCTGTAGGCCCTCCTTGTTTGGGGACAGATCTAGGCTGTAGGCCCTCCTTGGTTGGGGACAGATCTAGGCTGTAGGCCCTCCTTGTTTGAGACAGGTCTAGGCTGTAGGCCCTCCTTGGTTGGGGACAGAATTAGGCTGTAGGCCCTCCTTGGTTGGGGACAGAATTAGGCTGTAGGCCCTCCTTGTTTGGGGACAGAATTAGGCTGTAGGCCCTCCCTCTAGGCTGCAGGCCCTCCTTGGGGGCAGATCTAGGCTGTAGGCCCTCCTTTTCTGTTTGTGCCCTCTTTGGTTGGGGACAATCAATTAAATTCAAAGGATTTTATTGGCATGGGAAACTGTAGGCCCTCTTTGTTTGGGGACAGATCTAGGCTTAGGCCCCCTTCTCTGTTGGCCCTCCTTGTTTGGGGACCTCTGTCTAGGCTCTCCTTGTTTGGGGACATATCTAGGCTCTCTCTCCCCATCTAAGCTAGGCCCCTGTGACAGATCTAGGCTTTCCCCACCTCCCTCTAGGGGACTCTAGGCACCTCCTTGGTTGGGGACAGATCTAGGCTGTCTCCTTGTCTGGGGACAGATTCTCCCCACCTCTACATTGCCCTCCTTGGTTTCTACCTAGGCCCTCCCTCTCTCTCTCCCCAACTAGGCTGTAGGCCTCTCTTGTTTCTCTCCCCACCTCCCGTCTAGGCTCTCTCCCCACTCCCCTCTCTCTCTCTCCCACCTCTCTCTCTCTCCCCTCCTTCTCTCTCTCCCACCTCTCTCTATTTCTACCTCCCTCCTCTCGCTCTCCCCACCTCCCTCTCGCTCTCCCCACCTCCCGACTCTCTCTCTCCCCCTCTGCCTTCAGTAAGATGCAGACTGGTATGTCAGTACTCACAGTTTCTCTAGTTTGTAGAGTCCACTGAAGGCTTCACTGGAGATTGTCTGAATGCTGTTGTTCTGTAGGAACCTACGAATAGAAACAAATAGAAACACACCGTTAGGAGTGTACTGGGTTAGCAGTGGTTCCACATGACTTCACCGGGTACTAGTAAACATATTGTTCATAGCCTTCTCATTCTAAAATAACATAAAGTCATTCGGTTTGTCGTACCTCTCTCTCTTTCATAACACGTTTCTAGCTACAACACAGCCAGTACAGTCCCACCCCAGTACAGTCCCCACAACCCAGTACCTCCCTCAGTCAGTCTCCCCAACTCATAGCAGTCCCACCTCCCAGTACAGTCCCAACTCAGTACAGTGTTATCCCAGTCACAGTCCCAACCCAGTACAGTGTCTAACCCAGGAACCTACAGTAGAAACACAACCCAGTACAGTGGTTCACATGACCCAGTACAGTCTCATTCTAAATAACCCATAGCAGTCACACCCCAGTACAGTCACAACCCAGTACAGTGTTAACCCAGTACAGTCCCACCCAGTACAGTGTTAACCCAGTACAGTGTAACCCAGGACAGTCCCAACCCAGTACAGTGTTAACCCAGTACAGTGTTAACCCAGTCCCAACCCAGTACAGTGTTAACCCAGTACAGTGTTAACCCCAGTGGCAGTCCCACCCCAGTACAGTGTTAACCCAGTACAGTGTTAACCCAGTCCCAACCCAGTACAGTGTTAACCCGTGTACAGTGTTAACCCAGTCCCAACCCAGTACAGTGTTAACCCAGTACAGTGTTAACCCAGTCCCAACCCAGTACAGTGTTAACCCAGTACAGTCCCAACCCAGTACAGTGTTAACCCAGTACAGTCCCAACCCAGTACAGTGTTAACCCGGTACAGTGTTAACCAGTACAGTCCCAACTCCAGTACAGTGTCCAACCCAGTACAGTGTACAGTCCCAACCCAGTACAGTGTTAACCCAGTACTGTCAGTCCCAACCCAGGACAGTGTTAAGTCCCCAGTACAGTCCCAACCCAGGACAGTGTTAAGCAGTACAGTCCCAACCCAGTACAGTCCAGTACAGTCCCAACCCAGTACAGTGTTAACCCAGTACAGTCCCACCCAGTACAGCAATGTTAACCCAGTACAGTCCCAACCCAGTACAGTGTTAACCCAGTACAATGTTAACCCAGTACAGTCCCAACCCAGGACAGTGTTAACAGTACCAGTACAGTCCCAACCCAGTACAGTCCCAACCCAGTACAGTGTTAACCCAGTACAGTCCCAACCCAGGACAGTGTTAACCCAGTACAGTCCCAACCCAGTACAGTGTTAACCCAGTACAGTCCCAACCCAGTACAGTGTTAACCCAGTAAAGTGTTAACCCAGTACAGTCCCAACCCAGTACAGTGTTAACCAGTACAGTACAGTGTTAACCCAGGACAGTGTTAACCCAGTACAGTCCCAACCCAGTACAGTGTTAACCCAGGACAGTGTTAACCCAGTACAGTGTTAACCCAGTCCCAACCCAGTACAGTCCCAACCCAGGACAGTGTTAACCCAGTCCCAACCCAGGACAGTGTTAACCCAGTACAGTGTTAACCCAGGACAGTGTTAACCCAGGACAGTGTTAACCCAGTACAGTGTTAACCCAGGACAGTGTTAACCCAGTACAGTGTTAACCCAGGACAGTGTTAACCCAGTACAGTGTTAACCCAGGACAGTGTTAACCCAGGACAGTGTTAACCCAGGACAGTGTTAACCCAGTACAGTGTTAACCCAGGACAGTGTTAACCCAGAGGTGGTGGCAGGGCTTATCCGCTGGTCTAGTGCTTAACACGGATAGCATGGTGAGGTCTTTACAGTGAGACACCCATAACTTGCTAGGTGTGTGTGTGTGTGTGTGTGTGTGTGTGTGTGTGTGTGTGTGTGTGTGTGTGTGTGTGTGTGTGTGTGTGTGTGTGTGTGTGTGTGTGTGTGTGTGTGTGTGTGTGTGTGTGTATGTATGTGTGTGTGTGTGTAACTTAATGAATAAAGGATGAGGAACATAATGAATCCTGAAACTCTATGGGAAAATCACTCTTTAAACACACACACACAAACCAGCATATTCCATCCATCGGGACCATAATAACAGTCTCTCTGCTGAATAACTAATGCCGGATATGCAAATTACATCGCTTTGAAAAATGCTGTAAACAAACTCTGACATGACCTACGAACCTTTGCCTTGATTCAAACTGAGGGTGGTGTTACTCCTCACAGTTCCAGACAGGGCAGGTCTCAGGGAAGATCGAATACCACAAACTGAAGAAATCTAGACAGCCACAAGCCAGGGACAATCCGCGGCCCAGCTACTATGGCTAACCCTGTTCGAGCCCTCAAGAAAACCCTGCTAGCTTGAAGGCAGCCAGGCTACGCTAGCAGCCAGGCTGGATTAGCAGCCAGGCTACGCTAGCAGCCAGGCTACGCTAGCAGCCAGGCTACACTAGCAGCTAGGCCAAATAGCTCCTCAGACCCGGCCTTGATCGGCAGGATCACTGGACAGATAGTAGCGGTCCCGGGAGACTGATACCATCCGCGTCGCGGGATCCAAACTCAAAAAGTAGCTAGCTAACTAAGAAACTTTTCAATACACTTTCAAAAGCACCAAACTTTTCAATACACTATGCCATGTCTATTGTATATTCATCTAATATTTGAATGATTCAAGAACAAAAATACAACAATATCTATGGGCTAAAAACTAAAATAAAATAAACATTAGCTGACATGGGACGAGTTGATCTGGACATTTATAACGAGTTATAAATAGGTATACAACGATTAACAAGGAAAAACTGATGATACACAACCCATTTAGGAAAATACACCTTGTGCATTCTACTATTACAATGTTCAAGAGTAAGTTTAAAAGCTGGATTGAGTTCCTTCAAAAAAAGATATACTGTATATATTATGTGGAACCGCTCCCCCTTACCAACCTTTCATTACTGACCTTTTAACCGCCCTCCTACCTCCAGCCTGATGAATAAGAACCGATAAACAGGAGTCAGGCAACGTGCATCCTACGTGTGTGTGTTTGTTTGTGTTTTCTGTGTGTGATTGATAGTAGCTATATTAAATGGTGAATCTCTCTCCCTGAGAGATGTTGTGGAGAATGTTATTACAGATCACTATATGACAGTTTAGTGGAAAATAAGAAAACATTTCTCCTCCAAGACCTGGGACCTGCGTTGGATTACGTGTGATTGGACGAGCCGCAACAGAACCTGGGACCTGCTGATTACGTGTGATTGGAGTCGCAACAGGAACCTAGGACTGCAACAGAACCTGGGACCTGCGTTGGAATACGTGTGATTGGACGAGCCGCAGCAGAACCTGGGACCTGCGTTGGAATACGTGTGATTGGACGAGCCGCAACAGAACCTGGGACCTGCGTTGAATACGTGGGACCTGATTGGACGGTGAGCCGTTAACAAGAACCTGGGACCTGCGTTGGGAATACGTGTGATTGGACGAGCCGCAGCAGAACCTGGGATCTGCGTTGGAATACGTGTGATTGGACGAGCCGCAACAGAACCTGGGGCCTGCG
>NW_026279506.1:0-5000 GCF_023373465.1 Oncorhynchus keta
TGAATGGACTTGATTAATATCAGACATGCAGGTTATGTGAGATGAGCCGATTAATATCAGACATACAGGTTATGTGAATGAACTGGATTAATATCGACATATAGGTTATGGGAATGAACTGATTAATATCAGATATACAGGTTAGGTGAATGAACTGATTAATATCAGACATACAGGTTATGTGAATGAACCGATTAATATCAGAGACACAGGTTATGTGAATGAACTGATTGATATCAGACATACAGGTTATGTGAATGAACTGATTAATATCAGACATACAGGTTATGTGAATGAACTGATTAATATCAGACATACAGGTTATGTGAATGAACTGATTGATATCAGACATACAGGTTATGTGAATGAACTGATTAATATCAGACATACAGGTTATGTGAATGAACTGATTAATATCAGACATACAGGTTATGTGAATGAACTGATTAATATCAGACATACAGGTTATGTGAATGAACTGATTAATATCAGACATACAGGTTATGTGAATGAACTGATTAATATCAGACATACAGGTTATGTGAATGAACTGATTAATATCAGACATACAGGTTATGTGAATGAACTGATTAATATCAGACATACAGGTTATGTGAATGAACTGATTAATATCAGACATACAGGTTATGTGAATGAACTGATTAATATCAGACATACAGGTTATGTGAATGAACTGATTAATATCA
This sequence comes from Oncorhynchus keta, assembly GCF_023373465.1. Lineage (NCBI taxonomy): Eukaryota > Metazoa > Chordata > Actinopteri > Salmoniformes > Salmonidae > Oncorhynchus > Oncorhynchus keta. The sequence goes on from NW_026279506.1 coordinate 708, forward strand.
GACATACAGGTTATGTGGGGAATGTCCGATTAATATCAGACATACAGGTTATGTGAATGAACTGGATTAATAGACATACAGGTTATGAATGAACTGATTAATATCAATATACAGGTTATGAATGAACTGATTAATATCAGACATACAGGTTATGTGAATGAACCGATTAATATCAGACACAGGTTATGTGAATGAACTGATTAATATCAGACATACAGGTTATGTGTGAATGAATCCGATTAATATCAGACATACAGGTTATGTGAATGAACTGATTAATATCAGACATACAGGTTATGTGAATGAACTGATTAATATCAGACATACAGGTTATGTGAATGAACTGTTAATATCAGACATACAGGTTATGTGAATGAACTGATTAATATCAGACATACAGGTTATGTGAATGGAACTGATTAATATCAGACATACAGGTTATGTGAATGAATTTGATTAATATCAGACATACAGGTTATGTGAATGAACGGATTAATATATCAGAACTGATTAATATACAGGTTATGTGAATGAACTGATTGATATCAGACATACAGGGGTTATGTGAATGAACCGGATTAATATCAGACATACAGGTTATGTGAATGAACTGATTAATATCAGACATACAGGTTATGTGAATGAACTGATTAATATCAGACATACAGGTTATGTGAAATGAACTGAGTTAATATCAGACATACAGGTTATGTGAATGAACTGATTAATATCAGACATACAGGTTATGTGAATGAACTGATTAATATCAGACATAACAGGTTATGTGAATGAACTGATTAATATCAGACATACAGGTTATGTGAATGAACTGATTAATATCAGACATACAGTTATGAATGAACTGATTAATATCAGACATACAGGGAATGAACTGATTAATATCAGACATACAGGTTATGTGAATGAACTGATTAATATCAGACATACAGGTTATGTGAATGAACTGATTAATATCAGACATACAGGTTATGTGAATGAACTGATTAATATCAGACATACAGGTTATGTGAATGAACTGATTATATCAGACATACAGGTTATGTGAATGAACTGATTAATATCAGACATACAGGTTATGTGAATGAACTGATTAATATCAGACATACAGGTTATGAACTGAATGGAACTACAGGTTATGTGAATAATATTAATATCGAACATACAGGTTATGTGAAATGAACTGATTAATATCAGACATACAGGTTATGAATGAACTGATTAATATCAGACATACAGGTTATGTGAATGAACTGATTAATATCAGACATACAGGTTATGTGAATGAACTTATTATCAGACATACAGGTTATGAATGAACTGATTAATATCAGACATACAGGTTATGTGAATGAACTGATTAATATCAGACATACAGGTTATGTGAATGAACTGATTAATATCAGACATACAGGTTATGTGAATGAACTGATTAATATCAGACATACAGGTTATGTGAATGAACTGATTAATATCAGACATACAGGTTATGTGAATGAACTGATTAATATCAGACATAGGTTATGTGAATGAACTACTAATATCAGACACAGGTTATGTGAATGAACTGATTAATATCAGATTAATATCAGATACAGGTTATGTGAATGAACTGATTAATATCAGACATACAGGTTATGTGAATGAAACTGATTAATATCAGACATACAGGTTATGTGAATGAACTGATTAATATCAGACATACAGGTTATGTGAATGAACTGATTATTATCAGACATACAGGTTATGTGAAATGAACTGATTAATATCAGACATACAGGTTATGTGAATGAACTGATTAATATCAGACATACAGGTTATGTGAATGAACTGATTAATATCAGACATACAGGTTATGTGAATGAACTGAGTTAATATCAGACATACAGGTTATGTGAATGAACTGATTAATATCAGACATACAGGTTTGAATGTGAATCAGACATACACAGGAATGAACCGATTAATATCAGACATACAGGTTATGTGAATGAACTGATTAATATCAGACATACAGGTTATGTGAATGAACTGATTAATATCAGACATACAGGTTATGTGAATGAACTGATTAATATCAGACATACAGGTTATGTGAATGAACTGATTAATATCAGACATACAGGTTATGTGAATGAACTGATTAATATCAGACATACAGGTTATGTGAATGAACTGATTAATATCAGACATACAGGTTATGTGAATGAACTGATTAATATCAGACATACAGGTTATGTGAATGAACTGATTAATATCATACAGGTTATGTGAATGAACTGATTAATATCAGACATACAGGTTATGAATGAAATTGATTAATATCAGACATACAGGTTATGTGAATGAACTGATTAATATCAGACATACAGGTTATGTGGAATGAACTGATTATTATCAGACATACAGGTTATGTGAATGAACTGATTGATATCAGACATACAGGTTATGTGAATGAACTGATTGATATCAGACATACAGGTTATGTGAATGAACTGATTAATATCAGACATACAGGTTATGTGAATGAACTGATTAATATCAGACATACAGGTTATGTGAATGAACTGATTGATATCAGACATACAGGTTATGTGAATGAACTGATTAATATCAGACATACAGGTTATGTGAATGAACTGATTAATATCAGACATACTGATTGGGTTATGTGAATTGGTGTTTTCTGACTTGATAGTGACATACCCAGGTTATTAGTTCATCTTATTATTGATAAGACATACAGTGTTATGTATACAGTATTTTAATACAGTAACCAAGACTACAGTATGTATACTGATTGATATCAGTAACAAGATACAGGTTATGTATACAGTAACTGATTGATAAGACATACAGGTTATGTGAATACAGTAATCAGACATACAGGTTATGTGAATGAACTGATTGATATCAACCAGGTTATGAATAACTGATTGTATCAGACATACAGGTTAGAATAACTGATTAATATCAGACATACAGGTTATGTGAATACAGTAACATACACTGAGTATTTCCCCAGTTGTTCCTTGACAGTAGTGTTGAGTTTTCACAGTAACCAAGACTATGTCAGTGTAAGTATGTATGTATTTTATACAGTAACCAAGACTACTACAGTATGTATACAGTAACCAAGACTACAGTATGTATACAGTAACCAAGACTACAGTATGTATACAGTAACCAAGACTACAGTATGTATACAGTAACCAAGACAGTAGTTGCAGTATGTATACAGTAACCAAGACTACAGTGTGTATACAGCAACCAAGACTACAGTATGTATACAGTAACCAAGACAGTGACCAGTACTGTATACAGTAACCCAGGACTACGGTATGTATACGGTAACCAGGACTACGAGGTATGTATGCAGTGACAAGACTGCAGTGTATGCAGTGAACCAGGACTACGGTGTGTATGCAGTAGCCAAGACTACGAGGTATGTATGCAGTGAGCCAAGTTTACAGTGTGTATGCAGTGACCAGGACTACGGTGTGTATGCAGTGACCAGGACTGCAGTATGTATGCAGTGACGGACTGCAGTGTGGTATGCGGTAACCCAGGACTGCAGGTATGTATGCAGTGACCAGGACTACAGTATGTATACAGTAACCAAGACTACAGTATGTATACAGTAACCAAGACTACAGTATGTATGCAGTAACCTAAGACTACCAGTATGTATACAGTAACCAAGACTACAGTATGTATACAGTAACCAAGACTACAGTATGTATACAGTAACCAAGACTACAGTATGTATACAGTAACTCAAGACTACAGTATGTATACAGTAACCAAGACTACAGTATGTATACAGTAACCAAATCTGAGTATGTCAGTGTATGGTTTATTAACTTCGGTTTTATAAGCTACACACAATGGTTTTTATTAAGTAGGTTTATAAGCTACACACTATAGTTTATTAAGTAGGTTTATAAGCTACACACTATGGTTTATTAAGTAGGTTTATAAGCTACACACTATAGTTTTATTAAGTAGGTTTATAAGCTACACACTATAGTTTATTAAGTAGGTTTATAAGCTACACACTATGGTTTATTAAGTAGGTTTATAAGCTACACACAATGGTTTATTAAGTAGGTTTATAAGCTACACACTATGGTTTATTAAGTAGGTTTATAAGCTACACACTATGGTTTATTAAGTAGGTTTATAAGCTACACACTATAGTTTATTAAGTAGGTTTATAAGCTACACACAATGGTTTATTAAGTAGGTTTATAAGCTACAGACTATGTTTTATTA